>NC_057812.1:287208061-287221674 GCF_018294505.1 Triticum aestivum
ACATCCACCTACGACATTTACATGGACACCCCAAAGGACGGTGAAAGCACTCCTGATCAGAACCGAGGCAAGCCCAGAGATGAGCCGCCCAAATGCCGAAACCAGTGTCTTCGATCAAAGCCACATCGAAGCCACGGGAGCAATGTGGACTCCACGAAGAATGGCACCTTAAATAACACGGATAACCTCATTGGGCATGCAGCCAACGAACATCGTCAAGATGACCCCGCAGGGCAGGAGGACCAGCCCACGCCAGAAAACCACGATGACTCCAAGGATAGCAATTACCTCCCACTCTCTGAAGAGGAGGCCAGTCTCGGGGATGATAATTTCATTGTCCCTGAAGACCCTCTGGAACAGGAACAATTCAAGCAGAGGCTTTTAGCCACCGCCCGCAGATTAAAGAAACAAAAACACAAGATCAAGGCCGAACAGGACACCCTCAATGATAGATGGACTAAATTCCTAGCCGCTGAAGAAGAGTATGGCCACGAAAAGCCAACCAAAAGTTATCCCAAGTGAAGGCTCCTACCACAGTTCTATGACCAGGCCATAGAGCCCACACGCCCCATATACACAAGCGCCAAACAGCTGGACCGCCCCTAGAGGGCGGGACAGAGAACTGACGAGGCCGAACATCAAGCCGCCCCATGTCGCTGTTATGGCAAGGATCAAGTGTGGCCCACTGACGAGTATGACCTCCGCCATGATCTAGACGCCTAAGGAGGCCGCACCAGGCCCATTTATGGACCCAGAGGACACCCGCCTGCTTACCAGGAAGGATACTATGACCGGCTAAACCGAAGCGATAGAATCCGCAAGCAACAACAGATTCATAGGGCTGAAGACCTCCGACGCGATGCAGCCCGAGTTCAGGGTGTCGCACACACCTTATGTTTACCGAGAGGGTCATGCAACACCAATTTCCGGAAGGCTTCAAGCTCGTGAATATTGAATCATATGACAGAACCACAGATCCAGCCATATGGATAGAGGATTTCCTCCTCCACATTCACATGGCGCAAGGAGATGACCTCCACGCCATCAAATATTTGCCGCTAAAGCTTAAAGGTCTAGCTCGACACTGGTTGAACAGCCTCTCCAAAGACTCTATAGGCTGCCGGGAAGAGCTCGAGGAAGCTTTCTGAGCAAACTTTCAGGGCACCTATGTCTGGCCTCCAGATGCTAACGGCCTAAATCGCATCACACAACAACCCGAAGAACATGCCCGACAATTTTGGAACCGATTCCTGACCAAGAAGAACCATATCGTCGACTGTCTGGATGCTGAAGCCTTGGCTGCCTTCAAGCACAGCGCCAACGACGAATGGCTCATACGGCAGCTCGGCCAAGACAAACCAATAACTATGGCAACCCTTAGCTCCCTCATGAACCGCTTTTTTTCAGGCGAAGATAGTTGGCTTGCTCGCAGAAACACCAACCCAGACACACCCGGTAGTTCTGAGGTTCAGGACGGAAATGGAAAGCACCAACGCAGCAAGAATAAACGCCGCCACAATGATGGCGAGGGCGAGGATACGGCAGTCAATGCTGGATTCCAAAACCAAAAGCCCGGACCCCGAAAGAAAGCCCCTAAAGGCAAGAGCGACGACCCATCCAGACTGGACACAATTCTGTACATGCCTCATCAGATCCACGACACATCAGAGAAGCCTGCCAACCACTCCAACCGAAACTGTTGGGTGATTAAACAAGCTGGCAAACTCATAGATGAAGACACGGGTAAAAGCCCATGAAGCGAGGATGATGATGAGCCATGCATGCCAAATAGTGAAGGCCAAAAACCCTTCCCTTACGAGGTCAAGACGGTAAACATGATCTACGCCCACATACCGAAGAAGGAGAGGAAGAGAGCAATACGGGACGTATATTCCGTTGAGCCAGTAGCGCAGAAGTTCAATCCGTGGTTAGCCTGTCCAATCACATTTTATCACTGGGACCACTTGACCAACATATGCCATGGAGGGTCTGCAACCTTAGTACTCGACCCTATCATCGATGGATTCCACCTCACTAGAGTCCTCACGGACGGAGGTAGCAGCCTCAATCTGATATACGAAGATACAGTGAGGAAAATGGGGATCGACCCAATCAAATATCAAGCCCAGTAACACCACCTTTAAGGGGATCATTTTGGGAGTAGAGGCCCGCTCCACAGGCACCGTGACGCCTGAAGTAGTGTTCGGATCTCCGCATAACTTCCAAAGCCAGGACTTGATCTTCGACATTGCATCTTTTCGCAGCGGCTATCACGCCCTCCTCGGCCGAACAATGTTCGCCAAATTCAATGCCGTCCCACATTATGTGTACCTCAAGTTGAAGATGCTCGGTCCTTCGGGCGTCATAACCATCAATAGCAACACAGAACGCTCGCTTCGAACCGAAGAGCACACTGCGGCCCTAGCAGCCGAACACAACATCAGCCTTATGCGACGGGACACCGATTGATACTTCTCCAACGTATCTATAATTTTTGATTGTTCCATGTTGTTATATTATCAATTTGGATGTTTTATAATCATTTTATATCATTTTTTTGGTACTAACCTATTGACATAGTGCTAGGTGCCAGTTGCTGTTTTTTCCATGTTTTTTTACATCGTAGAAAATCAATATCAAACGGAGTCCAAATACGACGAAACTTTACGGAGAATTTTTATGGGTCAAAAGGAACATAATGGGCCCTGGTAGCGCCTGGGGGTACCCCAAGGGAGGCACAACCCACAAGGGCGCGCCAGGAGGCCCAAGCGTACCCTAGTGGGTTGTGCCCACCTCGGGTGCCCCCCGGACCGCCTCTTTGCTCTATAAATACCCCAATATTACCAGAACCCTAGGGGAGTCGACGAAATATTCATCTAGCCACCGTAGAGTCCAGAACCACTAGATCGAATCTAGACACCATCGTGGATGGGGTTCACCACCTCCATTGGCGCCTCTCCGATGATGCGCTAGTAGTTCTTGGTAGACCTTCGGGTCCGTAGTTAGTAGCTAGATGGCTTCATCTCTCTCTCTCTCTTGATTCTCAATACAATGGTCTCTTAGAGATCCACATGATGTAACTCTTTTGCGGTGTGTTTGTTGGGATCGATGAACTTTGAGTTTATGAAGTATTTGAGTTTCTTTGATCTCTTTTATGCATGATATCCTATAGCCTTGTATTTCTTCTCCGATATTTGGGTTTTGTTTGGCTAACTTGATCTATTTATCTTGCAATGGGAAGAGGTGCTTTGTAGTGGGTTCAATCTTACGGTGCTTGATCCTAGTGACTGAAAGGGAATAGACACGTTTGTATCGTTGCTACTAAGGATAAAACGATGGAGCCTATCTCTACCTAGATAGATCTTGTCTACATCATGTCATCATTCTTATTGCATTACTCCATTTCTCCATGAACTTAATACACTAGATTCATGCTGGATAGCGGTCGATGTGTGGAGTAATAGTTTTAGCTGCAGGCAGGAGTTGGTCTACTAATCTTGGACATGATGCCTATATAATGATCATTGCCTGGATATCATCATGAGTATTTGAGGTTCTATCAATTGCCAAACAGTAATTTTTTCACCCATCGTTTGCTATTTTTCTCATATTATTTGCCTTTGCGATCTACTTTTTATTTGCTTTTATTTTCAGATCTACTAAACCAAAAACCCAAAAATATCTTGCTGCAATTTATTCTTATTTATTTATTTGGCGTTCGATCTATCAATCTACTACAAATTTACCTCACGTCTGTTTGCCTATCTTGAGGCGCCATACCCCGGAAGGGATTGACAACCCCTTTAACACGTCAGGTTGTGAGAATTTGTTATCTTTGCGCAGGTGCTGTTTACATTGTGTTGCTTGGTTCTCCTACTAGTTCGATAACCTTGGTTTCATATATGAGGGAAATACCTACCATCGATGTGCTGCATCATCCCTTCCTCTTTGGGGAAATACCGACGTAGCTTCAAGCGACGTCAAAGGGAATTTTTGGCGCCATTACCGGGGAGGATCTTCAGAATATACCAGGTTCCTAATCACAAATCTCATCTCCTTGCAATTTACATTGTTTTCCATTTGCCTCTCGTTTTCCTCTCCCCCACTTCACAAAAATTTACCGTTTTATTCGCCTCTCTTTTTCCGTTCATCATTTTCTTGCCGGATCTATTTTTGGGTGGAATCTTGTTGTGTGGTCATCATGACTCAAGAGAACACCAAATTATGTGACTTCTCAAATACCAACAACAATGATTTTGGTGGCACTCCACTTGCTCCTCCCGCCACTAGTGCGGAGACTTGTGATATCAATACTGCTTTGCCAAATCTTGTTATGAAAGACCAATTTTCCGGTACACCTAATGTGGATGCTGTGTCCCATATTAATACCTTCATGGAATTATGCGATATGCAAAAGAAAAAAGATGTGGACAATGATGTGGTCAAGATGAAACTATTTCCGTTTTCTTTGCGTGATTCTGCAAAAATTTGGTTCTCTTCTTTGCCTAGCGATAATATCGATTCTTGGAATAAGTGCAAAGATGCCTTTATCACTAAGTATTTTCCGCCCGCAAAAATTATTTCCCTTACAACCCAGATCATGAATTTCAAGCCACTTGAACATGAGCATGTTGCACAATCTTGGGAAATGATGAAAATGATGCTAAGGAATTGCCCAACTCATGGGTTAAATATTTGGATGATCATACACAATTTTTATGCGGGGTTGAATTTTTGTTTCTTGTAATCTTTTAGATTCTGCCGCGGATGGTACTTTTATGGAAATTACTTTGGGTGAAGCCACCAAATTGCTTGATAATATCATGGCAAATTATTCGCAATGGCATACCGAAAGAGCACTTACTAGTAAAAAAGTTAATTCGGTTGAAGAAATTTCGTCTTTGAGTGAAAAAGTTGATGCTCTTGTGAAATTGGATGCTAGTAGAAGTGATCCTATTGATTTTAATGATATGCTTTTGTCTACTTTGATTGAGCAAAATAGTGGTGCCATAGATGTGAATTTTATTGCTCAAAATAATTTCAATAATAATGCTTATAGAAGTAATTTTAATACTAGGCCTTTTCCTAGTAATTCCTCTAATAATTATGGCAATTCCTATGGAAATCAATCTTATAATAATAATAATAGGAACACCTCTGATCTTGAGAACAATATTAAATAATTTATCAATACCCAAAAAGTTTTCAACATTTCCATAGAAGAAAAGTTGTGTAAGATTGATGATTTTTCTAGAAGTGTTGATAGAATTCCTCATGATGTGGAAAATCTCAATATCAAAATTTTGGTGCCTAAGGTTGATGAATAAATTAAAGCTCTTTATGTTTCTATGGATGAAAGTAAGAAAAGAACCGCTATGCTTAGAGCTACACGAGAATTTTTAGAAAAATCATTTTCTAGTGATTTCTTTCGCAAAAGTGATGAAGATCTTAAAATGATTGGTGTCTCTTCTATTGATTCCTTGTTTAGTGAAATTAATATTGATGAAAGAGGGACCGGAGAAGAGTCAACTTTAGTAGTTGGTGTCCCAATATTTCGGAGGGTGAAAATCTTGTTGAGAAAACTGATAAAAGTGGGTTTGAAGAGGTCAAAACTTTACCTAGTGATGTGCCCACTCTTTTGGATTACAAAGACTTTAATTACGATAGTTGCTCTTTGATTGACCGTATTTGTTTGTTGCAATGCATGATAAATTCACCCCATGCTTATGAACAAAATAAAGCTTTTACTAAACATATTGTTGATGCTATGATGAAAGCTTTTGAAGAAAAATTGGAATTAGAAGTTTCAATTCGTAGAAAATTGCATGATGAATGGTGTCGGTGGAAACGACACCTATGGAATCACTGGGATCCCTTCTACAGTTGGCGGGCACGGGGTTGTGCAAAGAGCGGGTCTGGTGGTCAGCACAAGGATCGTTTACCCAGGTTCGGGCCGTGGAGACGCGTAATACCCTAGTCCTTCTTTGATGTATATTTGAGTGTTCTTGAGTTCTTGAACTAGCTACAGTGTGTCTCTAGTTCCAAAGATCCGAATCCCCCTCCAATACGCCTCGAGCCTCCTTTTATAGACAAAAGGGGTTGCCAAAGTGGCACACATGAGGTGGAAAGGAGTATCGTGCCTGAGTCTATCCTCTAGCACCATCGAACAAACGCATTTAATGCACTGCCGACATGCCCCTCTTGCTTTATCGGAGACGGCAAGGAAGCTCGTCCTAGCTGTCACCGCCTCGCGTGGCTCCGACGCGCGTCCGAGCTGATGAGGCGTTGTAGCGCCATGTTGGCTGGCTGCTGGGATGGCGTGATGGCGGAGCCTTCATGAAGATCTGCATGCCACCACGCAGGTGCTTGCTGAGTTGGTGTGGAGGCCGCACGCTACCACGTAGACACCTGCCCAACTGGTTGAGCTAGCAGCTACATGGGAGCGGCGATGGAGTCTCGGCAGACGTGGGCCTGGCTACGTCCCCGCAGATGTCCTCGGCAAGGGTCTTGCCGGGGCCCCGACAAGGGTCTTGCCCTGGCACTGCGTTTGTCCCCAGCAAGGATCGTGCCGGGGGTCTCATGGATTCCCTTGGCAAGAATCTTGCCAAGGATCGTCGTCTTCTGGTTCTCATCTGATCTTGTGTATTTATGATCTCCATAAAGATCTGCATGCCACCATGGAGGTGCCTCTCGAGCCTTGGTTCCGATGTGGTTGATGGCGTTGGAACCCCTTGGCTCAAGGGCGGCGCGCTCAGCTGGCATAGGGCAAGTTGCCCTGGCAAGGCTCTTGCCGGGGCTGCGGAGGCTACCCCGGCAAGCGTCTTGCTGGGGGAGTGCACTTCGCTCGCTTGCTCTTTGTGTCTCTTGTCTTGGCGTTGCTTCGATTGCCTTGCGCTCCGGCATCCCTCCTCTGCCCTGCTCAGTGCAGCCATGGGTGCAACTCTAACTGCTCATGCACAAGTAAAGGGGTGCAAAAGGAGAGCCCCTACTTCTGTACACCGACAGGAGCCCCCGGGCCTAGGCCACACATAAGTGTGACACGTTGTTGGGCTAGGCCCAGAACACTGCAGTAACTTTTCTGTCCACTGTGCTTCCCCACGACCAGCGTTGAACGCGCGACGTGGAGGGTCATGCATGACGTGGGGGTCATGCATGGGGTGGTTACCGCACGCATGCTTCATGTCGTAGTAAGTGGTAAAGAGGCGTCCGACGCCTTCCCCGTAAAAAGGAATAACCGTGGGTGCGCTGCTCATTTACCCTATGTGCCTTCTCCAATCTCGGAACCGCCGTCTCCTCCTCCTTCCTTCTCAAGCTCTTGCTCTTGATCGCCGCCACCGCGTCTTTGTTGTCCTCCAATGTTCACCTCTCATAGCCGCCATGGCACCCAAAACCAGAAAATGCAAGGGAGTGGCCAAGGACGCCGGGGGAAGGAGCCGCCAGAGAGTGAGTTGGTGGCGCGGCGAACGCAGCTTGCCTACTTTCCCTCGACGGTCGACGCGGTCCATCTCCGGGACAACTTCAAGCCCCTGTGGGGGTGCAAAATGGGGGGGGGGGGAGACGACGGGGCATCTGGCCACGCGCATCATCCCCGCTGATTTCGCCAAGGCCGGCCCGAATCGGTACCCATTCTTTGTCGATTACTTTTCCTGCGGCCTCTGCCCCCTTTCTCCAATTTCTTCAATGATGTCATGCACACCTATGGCTTCCAACTTCTGGATTTCACTCTAAATGGCATGGCGTGCATGGCCCTTTTTGCCCATCTCTGCGAGGGCTTCGCCGGAGTGCATCCCAACATGGCGCTTTTCCGCCACTACTTCTATCCTCGGATCCACAAGGGAGGCTCCATCTCCGGTTGTGTCGCCTGGATCCCAAGGACCTAGTAAAAGGGGACATATCCGGCGGGCGCTCAGAAGGAGAGGTGGGAGGATTGGCGGAGCCGGTGGTGCTAGATTGAAGAGGAGGACCCACAGGAATTTTTCCAGGTTCGCCAGGCACCACCAGTTTGCAGAGACGACTGGGGCGATGTCGATGCCAAAAATGAGAAGCTCACGGTCGCCATTACCAGGATCCATGGCCTCACCGTTGCCGGGCTCACCCTGGAGATGATTGGGGCGGATTTCATCCTGCGTCGCAGCGCTCCACTGCCCAACAAGGGGAGGCTGGCCTGGCTTTTCAGGAATGCGGCTGACATTATGCGGCTTCGCCCTGACTTGAACCACAACTTCACGGTGATCGGGCACGCCCACTTCTGCCAGAAGATTTTTTTAGCTCGATGTGGACCGCGATGGCAGGGCCGAGAGGACCAGCAAGGCCGCGAAGGCCGGCAAGGTCGCCAAGGGGCCCTTGTTTGGGTTGCCGGTAGGGTGGTTCCGCCGAGCAACAACTCCCACCAAACCGACATCATCGCCATGATGTCGGACTATAATGCGCACGGGCCTGACCCAAATTGGACTGAGCCAGAGGCGGATCAGGTGCAGAAGTTCTTTGACACCTTGTCGAAGAAGTACGTACACGAAGAGCCGCTGCTCATCCAGGACACCACCCAAGCGGAGCCGGACTATATCGCCACCAGGGTGGTAGAGGCGGAGCTCGCCAAGGAGGCCGGTAGCGCTGGCGGCGTGGAGGATGAGGCCGCGGCAGCCACGGAGGAGAAGGAGCTCACCCAGTGGGCGGAATCCGCTGGGGAGGCCAGCAGCGCCGGCATCGAGGCCCCTCTCATTGAAGATGTGGTCGATGAGTCATCCAGGGAGGAGGTCCAGGCTGTCGACCCCCCAGCCACGGGGAGAGGGCGTTTCCTATGGCGGGCCAGCTCTCGTGAGCCGGTCCAGCTCGGCAGGGCCACACAACCGCAACAAACCCAAGAGGCGTCCGTGCGCTAGACGAGGGCCGTGGCGGCGAGGAAGGCGGTGAAGGCTGCGGTGGAGAAGAAGAAAGCGACTGCCTCTTCTTCGTCCAAGCGTCCCCGGACTCCACCCGCTTCCCCTCCTCCCGCAGACGACGACACAAAGGTCATCTTCGACCTCGGGTCCCTTAGCCCGAGGAGGAAAAGGAAGGCAGCGGAAGAGGAGGCGGAGGATGAGTAAGTATCTTGCCTTTTGTCATCTCCGTCCCCTCAGACCGTGCCGCTTTTCTTGACTTGTCTTCATCTTCGCAGGGATATGGAGACGCTGGCCCATTGGGTGGCGAAGAGGGCCAGGGCCTCGACGGGCGTCTAGCCCCCGGCAGGCACCTCAAGTATGCCGCTGGTGGTGGAGAGCAGCCTGGATAGCAGCCCCCGACGCAGCCCCCGGCGTGCATTCATCACTCGCTCCCCATCAACGTGTGTTGGGACACACTCTCTTGGTGCTGACCTTGCCGTGGTTGCAGGAGGAGCCAGTGAGGGCCCCCCATCAACCACGCCTCCCCGAGGGGCGTCCCCGGCAAGGGCGCCAAGCACTGAGCCCATGCACACGAAGGAGGAGGAGGCGAACCTGGGCGCCGGCGGCTCAGTCCCGGCACCGAACATCGGTGTGGAGGGGGCCACTTCTTCCCAGCTTGGCACGGGTGAGTTGTTTGCCTTCTGTCCCCGCTCGTTTCTCTTCTTTCAAATTTTTGTCTTGACTTTGCCTCATTCCCTTTCTCGGTGTCCAGATCCTTCCTCGGTGGATTGGGAGGACGTGGACACCGTCATCAAGGAGGTTGCCAGGGATGCCACGGCCGAGGCTGTCAATATCGCCGTTGAGGACGCCGCCAAGGGGCCTGCCGGCGAGACCGGCAAGGCCATTATCGAGGAGGCTGGCGAGGGGCCTGCGGGGGAGGCTGGCAAGGTCGTTGCCGAGGAGGAGGTGGTTGACGACCATCCTTCCTCCTCCGCCGCCTATGGCTCGGAAAAGTAGCTAAAGGTGAGCGACGACATGTTCGTCCACCTCCCATGGACAGCGAGCGCCAGGGTGCCCGCCGAGGGGGAGGTGTTCGACGATGAGGTGCTTGCCACCGCCGGGCTTAAGGTCGTCGATGAACCGAGCAGCGATGGCGGCGCTTCCCAGGAAGAGCAGCTCCTCCGGGGCATGAGCGCCAACTTCCACAAGCTCCAGGCGCTTCATTGTGCCTGCCTAAACAAGGCCAAGTCCAGGGTGGAGGCGGTGGACAAGGCAAAGGCAGACCTCACGGGGCGCGTCGCCGAGATGCAGGCTTGGTTCCGCCAGGCATGTGAGGAACTGAAGACCGCCTAGGATCTGCTGGCCGAGCGCAAGCTGAAGCTTGTCATGAAGTAGGCTGATATCGAGAAGGCCCAGGATGCGGCGAGATAACAGGCCGCCAAGGACGAGGCCACTCGGCGCCAGCACCAGGCCACGCTGAACTCCGAGGAGGAGGACCTTGCCGCTCGCGAGGAGAAACTCACCGCGACACTCCGCGATAAGGACGAGGAGGTCAAGAATCTTGTCATGCAGCGGACCCAGGAACTGGAGCAGAGGCACGAGGAGGCACTCAATGCTCAGGCCTAGGTCCATGCCGGCAAGGTGAATGAGCTGGAGGTGGAGCGGGACGGGCTAAAGAAGCAAATCCTGGAGCTGACAGGGGAGAGGGACGCGACCAATGGTGATTTCGCTGATGCGCAGGCCATGGTCCTCGACAAGGCCGAGCTACTCTGCAAGGCGAATGACTCCATCCAAGACCTGAAGCTGAAGCTGGAGGGTCTTGAGGGGACGCTGTCGGAGGTCGGGGCCCGGGAGGAGACCCTGACCAAGAATCTGGAGGAGGAGGAGGAGAGGCAGCTGTGGAAGAACGAAGCCGCCAACCACGAGGATTTTGTGAAGGGCGAAAACCTCTGTATCAACCGCCTCGCTGGTAGGATCACCACGCAGCTGGCTACCATGGGGATGCTAAACGTGAGGTACCTCCCAGAGCCGAACGTGAGTCCCAATGCTAGGCTGACCTTGTTCTTCGAGGGTGTCCTCGGGGCCCTGGAGCTGTTTTGCTCTAACAGGGCGGCCTCTCTGGCCGATGAGGCCCGGAGGCTTTGCCGGGGTGCCATGACCAAGGTCCTCACCAAGGTGGCATACTGGAACCTTGACCTCGACTTCGAGGCTGCGCTGGATAGCTTGCCGGAGGGCGTGGACCTCGCGATGCTCGAGGAGCGTATCGAGCCCGTCATCACCCGCATCGACGGAGTTCGGAGGATAGAAGGTCAGCGCCGGGACTAGGCACCCCATTTCTTATCGCCGCTGCAAGTTCACGACCAAGACAATTTTTATCTTTAGTCAGAACCGCAACAACAATTGATGTAATATAACTCTGAAGTGCTTTTGAAATGATGCATGTTATTTTCCCGTTTGATGTCCCTTTGTATGTCCACCCTACGTTAATCGGGTAGGCTTGCCGGCGCAAAAACCCAGGCCGCCGCGCCTCGAGGATGGATACCCAATGGCCTACAAGATGTGCTTGCTGCTGGGCAAACCACCTTACTGCTCTTAACGCGGCCGCTCGAACTGTCGAGCGGACTCAAGACAGAAACGAGAGCGCTGCCAATCGCAGAAGGTCACCCTACTGTTCTCGACGCAGCCGCTCGAACTGTTGAGCGGACTCAAAACAGAACGAGGATGTTGCTAATAGTGGCAGGGCCCCATTGCGTGCAGGTTTTCCATACACAGGGAAAGATCGTCGAGGACGATAACCTTATATATAAAAAGGAATTGCTCAAAGTTTTGCATGACTTAGCTTTTCTGCCACTGCGTGAGCGTTCACCGCATCCACCGAGGATGCCACTTGTTCAGTCGTCTTCTTCCTTGGAGTGACAACCATGATGAAGTCGCTGCTTCAACCAGACCAGATTTCCACAATGATGCCCCCCTACCTGGCGCGCCAAAGATGTCGATGGAAACGACACCTATGGAATCACTATGATCCCTTCTACGGTTGGCGGGCGCGGGGTTGTGCAAAGAGCGGGTCTGGCGGTCAGCACAAGGATCATTTACCCAGGTTCGGGCCACAGAGACGCATAATACCCTAGTCCTGCTTTGATGTATATTTGAGTGTTCATGAGTTCTTGAACTAGCCACGGTGTGTCTCTAGTTCCAAAGATCCGAATCCCCCTCCAGTATGCCTCAGGCCTCCTTTAATAGACAAAAGGGGTTGCCATAGTGGCACACAGGAGGTGGAAAGGTGTATCGTGGCTGAGTCTATCCTCTGGCACCATCAGAAAAATGCATTTAATGCACTGTTGATGTGCCCCTCTTTCTTTATCGGGGACGGCAAGGAATCTTGTCCCAGTTGTCGCCGCCTCGCCTGGCTCCGACGTGCATCCGAGCTGACGAGGCGTTGTAGCACCACGTTGGCTGGCTGCTGGGTTGGCGTGATGGCGGAGCCTTCACAAAGATCTGCATGCCACCATGCAGGTGCTTGATGAGTCGGTGTGGAGGCCGCAAGCTGCCACGTAGACGCCTGCCCAACTAGTTGAGCTAGCAGCTGCATCGGAGTGGCAGTGGAGTCTTGGCAGACATGGGCCTCGCTGCGGCCCCACAGATGTCCTTGGCAAGGGTCTTGCCGGGGGCCCGACAAGGGTCTTGCCGTGGCACCACGGTCGTCTCCGGCAAGGATATTGTCGGGGGTCTCGTGGATTTCCATGGCAAGGATCTTGCCAAGGATCGTTGTCTTCTGGTTCTCACCTAATCTTGTGTATTTGTGATCTCCACAAATATCTGCATGCCACCATGGAGGTGCCTCCCGAGCCTTGGTTCCGATGTGGTTGATGGCATTGGAACCCCTTGGCTCAAGGGAGGCGCGCTCAGCTGGCATAGGGCAAGTTGCCCCGGCAAGGCTCTTTCCAGGGCTGCGGAGGCTGCCCCGGCAAGATTCTTGCCAGGGGAGTTCATGTAACACCCCGGATGTAACTTTCCCAATTTGTACTCGAACTCTTGCCATTTTCGGTGTTAAGTTATATTATTTTCTCGGGTTCGGGTCTTTTTCTCCGTGTGTTGTTATCATTGTCATGCATCTCATATCATGTCATCATGTGCATTGCATTTGCATACGTGTTCGTCTCATGCATCCGAGCATTTTCCCCGTTGTCCGTTTTGCATTCCGGCGCTTCGTTCTCCTCCGGTGGTCATTCTACCTTTCTTTCGTGTGTGGGGATTAAACATTTCCGGATTGGACCGAGACTTGCCAAGCGGCCTTGGTTTACTACCGGTAGACCGCCTGTCAAGTTTCGTGCCATTTGGACTTCGTTTGATACTCCGACGGTTAACTAAGGGACCGAAAAGTCCTCGTGTGTGTTGCAGCCCAACACCCCTCCAATTTGGCCCAAAACCCACCAAAACCTTCTCCATCATCTAGAGCGTTCGATCACGATCGCGTGGCCGAAAACCGCACCTCATTTGGACACTCCTAGCACCCTCTATGCCTATATAAAGGCCTCTCCCCGAAAATCCGGACCCCCTCGTCTGAAACCCTAAAAATCATCTCCGCGCCGGCCGGACACGTCTACCCTGGCCGGACACATCACCGCCGCCCACTCCGCGCCTGCCACATCACTGCCGCCAACTGTGCGCCGCCGCGGCCCGGAGGGCCCAGATCCGGGCGCCGCCGGCTTGCTGCTTCCCCGCCGCCCGCGCTGCGCCGCCTCCGCCTCGTCG
>NC_057812.1:287222267-287231770 GCF_018294505.1 Triticum aestivum
GTGCGCCGCCACCTCGCCAGCCGCCGCGCCACCGCGGATCCCCGCCACCCCCGCCGGCGCCTCCCTCCTCCGGCCAGATCCGGTCGAGGAGCGACCGGATCCGGCGACCTCGACTTCGCCGGCAGCCGTCTTCATCGTCTCCGGCGAGCAGCGCCACCGCCTGGTTTTGCGTGCCGGGTCAAACCCTAGATCCGGAGGTCGAAATTCTACTAAGTCCCCGTTTCTTTCAGTTTCAAGTGTCCATGTTCATCGTGCCGTAACTTTGCATCCGTAGCTCCGATTCATGCATATAGCATATCAAAATGTTCATATAAGAGAGTACATCATTTCATTCCATTGCATCATTTTCATTTGAGTTCATCTTGATGCCCTAAATTCTGTTAGAATAGGGCTACTTGAGAGATTTGTCAGATATGCTGCTCCATTTTGCTTTTTATCATTTTTGCCATGATTATTGTGTGCATGATATGCCCATGAGTTCTACATATGTCTTGTTAGGGGTATTGTCATCTTTCCAGAGGTGCAACCCATGTATTTTTTGTGATGTGTGTGGTGACTAGCACAAGCTTGCAAAGTGGTGCACTTGGTAATTCTGATTTCAGGGACTTAGCTTTTCCACTAAGTCCTTGATCTGTTTATCTCTTGTTGTCATATGTTCATGTTGTTTCCTAGTGATATGTGCCTCTTTTGAGGATGATCAGTAAGGATGTTTTGTTAATCTTGTAATGCTCTATCCATCCATGTCTTTTTTTGCAATTATGGAGCAGCCTAGCTTGAGTCAATCGAGCTCTACTTTTGCTACTTTGTGAATCTGGGCAGATTGTCAACTTGTTTGCAATTTTGCCGATGATGTTGTAGTTGATCCGTGCATGCTATGCTATTGTTCTTGCCATGTCTAGCTTGTATTTTGTGTGTTCTTGATAGATGTATGCTTATGTTTTCATGACTTGCTCCGTAATGAGTGCATCGAGCTCGTAAACATGCCTACTTGAGATATGTTTCATCATGTGCCAGTTTTCACTAAGTCTGAAACTGATTATGTTTTTGCCATGTTCACATGCTTGCAATTGTATTTTCTGATCCCTTTTGGCTCAAGGTCACTAAGGGACTTTTGTTAAGCTCTTTGAGTAGCTCCATGCCATTCTTTACTTTGCCATGTTCAGGTCTTGTAACATGTAGTTTTTTTGCTCCGAAGTGTGCTACCTGATCTGAAATTCCAGTCAAGTGTTAATTTCACTAAGTCTGAAATCTGTTTGCCATATGCATTTTGCCATGCTTGTTTGAACCTGTTAATGGATGAATTGGCCGTAGATCAGTGCTAAACTTTTGTTAAGCATCTTGAATGCATCCCTGCCAAATATTTTGTTGCCATGTTTGGGTGCTGTAGCTTGCTCATCTCATTGCATTTAGATGGCTACTTGCTGTAAATCGCAGACCGGTGTCATATTTGAATCGCTTGCCATTTCCAAACCGTAACTCCGATTCCGGTGTTCTTTATATTGTTTTCAAGCGATTTCATCTCATCTTTCCAGTGGGACACTTGGATTTCCAAGTTGAAGCCAGGTTCATGCATTCCTTGTCACATCTTGCATATGCATCCCGCATCGCATCCCGCATAGCATATCATCTTTGCATCATATTGTTTGAGCTTTGCGCGTGGTTGATTGTGTCCTTGTTGCTTGTTTGTCTTGTTTGGGTAGAGCCGGGAGACGAGTTCACTAACGAGGAGCCCGTTGAGTTTGCTTTCGAGGATCCAGTCAGCTCTGACAACTGTGTAGGCAAGATGATCATACCCTCGAAATCACTACTATCTTTGCTATGCTAGTTTGCTCGCTCTTTTGCTATGCCAATGCTATGATGCCTACCACTTGCTTTCAAGCCTCCCAAATTTCCATGTCAAACCTCTAATCCACCATATCCTAGCAAACCGTTGATTGGCTATGTTACCACTTTGCTCAGCCGCTCTTATAGTGTTGCTAGTTGCAGGTGAAGATTGGAGACCGTTCCTTGTTGGAACATTTATTTACTTGTTGGGATATCATTATATTGCCATGTTATCTTAATGCATCTATATACTTGGTAAAGGGTAGAAGGCTCGGCCTCTCGCCTAGTGTTTTGTTCCGCTCTTGCCGCCCTAGTTTCCGCCATATCGGTGTTATGTTCCCGGATTTTGCGTTGCTTACGCGGTTGGCTTATAATGGGAACCCCTTGATAGTTCGCCTTGATTAAAGCTTTTCCAGCAATGCCCATCCTTGGTTTTACCATTTGCCACCTAGCCTTTTTTTCCCTTGGGTTTCCGGAGCCCGAGGGTCATCTTATTTTAGCCCCCCCCCGGGCCAATGCTCCTCTGAGTGTTGGTCCCACCGAGCGATGTCCGGGGCTACCAGGGGCAACTCTGGGCTGGCCTACCCGACGTCTGGCTCATCTGAGTGTGCCCTGAGAATGAGATATGTGCAGCTCCTATCAGGATTTGTCGGCACATTCGGGCGGTGTTGCTGGTCTTGTTTTAACCTGTCGAAGTGTCTTGAAGAACCGAGATACCAAATCTGATCGGAACGTCTTGGGAGGAGGTCTATTCCTTCGTTGACCGTGAGAGCTTGTCATGGGCTAAGTTGGGACTCCCCTACAGGGATTTGAACTTTTGAAAGCCGTGCCCGCAGTTATGGGCAGATGGGAATTTGTTAATGTCCGGTTGTAGATAACTTGAACCTTAATTTAATTAAAATGAATCAACCGAGTGTGTTACCGTGATGGCCTCTTCTCGGCGGAGTCCGGGAAGTGGAGACGGTGTTGGAGTAATGTTTGCGCAGGTTGCTCTCTAGTTTCCCGCTCGCGCTTTGCCTCCTCTTCTCGCTCTCTTTTGTGAATAAGTTAGCCACCATATTTTGCTAGTCGCTTGTTGCAGCTCCACATATATTTTACCTTGCCTTACCTATAAGCTTAAATAGTCTTGATCGCGAGGGTGCGAGATTGCTGAGTCCCTGTGGCTCATAGATTACTATTACACCAGATGCAAGGCCTGATGATTCCGCTCCAGGTGACGCGCTTGAGCTCAAGTGGGAGTTCGACGAAGACTCTCAACGTTACTATGTTTCTTTTCCTGATGATCAGTAGTGGTGCCCAGTTGGGGGTGATCGGGACCATGTCGCTTGTTGGGTTATCTTTTATTTTGGCGCCGTAGTCGGGCCATGAGTGTTTGGATGATGTAATGTTATTTATGTACTTGATTGACGTGGCGAGTGTAAGCCAACTATGTTATCTCCCCTTTTATTATCTATATTACATGGGACGTTGTGAATATTGCCTAATTTGCGACATATGCCTTCAATGCGATTATGCCTCTAAGTCATGCCTAGACACGTGGGAGATATAGTCGTATCGAGGGTGTTACAAGTTGGTAATCAGAGCCTTCCCCGACCTTAGGAGCCCCATTGCTTGATTGTTTTTAGCGGCCGAGTTGTGTCTAGAAAAATGTTTTGAGTCATTTAGGAGTTATATATCAGAGAGTTTAGGAATTCTTTTTACTTCCCAGTCTCCTCATCGCTCTGGTAAGGCATCCTGACGTAGAGTTTTGACTCTTCTCTTCTCAATTTCACTAAAAAAATTTAGGATCACGCGGGTATCTTGGAATTGTTCCGATGGTTTTATGATGGGAACATTGTTTTGGTGCCTCCTGTCAGGGGTTTTGTGGAAGTGTCCCGGGGAGTTGAGCTCTGAGGTGTTGTCGTCATAATTTTATCATTGCAGTTCTGGAATACCTGAGTTTAGTACGCCGACATCGAAAATCTCTTTTATGCAGTTCGTTGGTGAGATAACCTCGACGCCACCCAGTACTGGGGCGGGAGTTTGGGAGTATCGCCATAACTTGTATAACGGATGCTTTTCGAAGGTTGAGGTAGATGGTTTCCGAAGATTTCTTGGTTATGTGTTGAAGGATGGATACAGCTGGATGTAGGATTTGCTAGTTTGGGTGAGATATTATGCTTCCCCTGTATCCCCAACACCTGATTGCATAATCGGAAAGGTTCGGGAGTTTCATATGTGGGAATTCTTGTAGCTCTAGTTCTTCTTCCACGGATATTGGTTGGAGATTGGGATTTCTTACCGATTATTCGTTCTTGATCCGTACCTTGTTGATTTATTTCTCTACCTAATTCTAAGTGGCTTCTCAATTTATGGATATGTGACCATTTCAAGAGGAATGCATTCGTTCATTTTGTTCGGATGTGAAGACTATATGTTGCAATTTTCATTCCGTTGGATTCAGCTTCAATATTGGTCTATCAATGTGCTAATGGATGTCAACCTCTTCAGGATGGCTCCTCGAACGCGCACGACTCCGAATCCTGATCCGCCACCACCTCCCCCTTCTCCGGAGGCATGGCAAGCTGTGATGGCCGCAACCAATGCAAACACACAGTTGATCATGCAAATTCTCCAAGAGCGCAATCAAGGCAACCAAGGGAACCAAGGCAACAATCAGAATCACTTTGCTTCACTCAACCAGTTCCTTGCTAACAGGCCAAAGACTTTCAGCAATTGTGTTGAGCCAACCGATGCTGACGATTGGCTTGTGGATCTGTGCAAGCATTTCGAGTGCAGTAACGTCAGGCATGAGGACTTTGTCAAGTTCGCTTCCTTCCAACTCAAAGATCAAGCTGCAGAATGGTTCCAGCAGTACAAGGATTCCAGAGGTGGACGTGTTATTACCTGGGATGAATTCCGTCGAGATTTCCGAGCTCATCATATTCCTCAGAGCGTGGTTGAAAGCAAGCGCGAGGAATTCCGCAACCTGAAGCAAGGCTCTTTGTCTGTCTATGACTACAACAAGTTGTTCCAGAAGCTCGCCCGCTTTGCCAAGCAGGACGTCCCTGACGAGAAGAGCATGATATATCAGTTCAGGGGTGGTCTCAGAGAATAAATTCAGCTAGCTCTTGTTCTCTTTGAGCCCTTGAGATACGATGAGTTCTACAAAATGGCACTGAAGCAAGAGGCTGCTCAATTGAGGTGTGATGCTTCCAAGAAGTGAGTCAGAGATGCTACTCCTTCTTCCTCTACTCAAGTGGCCAAGCAGCAGAAGTATTGGCTTCCTCCTCCTCCATTCCGTCAGCCGTATCAGCAGAAGAGCAAAGGTGGCAGTGGTTCTTCCCACCCACCCAACCCTGGCTTTCAGAACAAGACTTCGTCTCAACCTCCAAGATCGAGTGCTCCGTATCACCGTCCGCTTTCAGAGGTCACGTGCAACAAGTGCCAACAGAAGGGTCACTATGCCAACAAGTGTTTCAACCAGAGGCGTCTTCCTCCTCCTCCTCCTGTCAGATCAGCAAGTACAACTGTGATCAAGCATAACCCCAAGTCCGCCAAGGTCAACTTGATGAATGCAGCTCAGGCAGAGGACTCATCAGATGTGATCATGGGTAACCTTCCTGTTAATGATATTCCTACAAAAGTTCTTTTTGACACGGGTGCATCGCATTGTTTTATCTCGAGGCCATTTGTTTCTAAGCATGAGTTGCCTTTACAAGATTTGCCTAGACAGTTATTTGTTGTTTCTCCGGGTAAATTCATGAATGCAAGCGCTATCGCCCCAGATCTTACTATCATGTTGGGCGACTACAAGTTTCTCTCTTCTCCGGTGGTTCTTGGTAACTCGGATATTGATCTTATTCTCGGGATGGATTGGCTTTCTAAGCACAAGGCTCATCTTGATTGTGCAGCCAGGTAGATTCAATTGACTCATTCGGCTGAGGATGTAATTGTTTTTGCCGCTCGGGATAATACTATCCGTCTGTTTTCTCTCAATTAGAAGGGTGAACTCGATGCTATCTCGCAAATTCCAGTCATTTGCGAATATCAAGACGTCTTTCCAGAAGAGCTTCCAGGAATGCCTCCGCACCGGCCAGTTGAATTCGTTATTGATCTTGAGCCCGGCACAGAACCTGTGTGCAAGCATCCTTACAAGCTCGGACCTAAAGAGTTGAAGGAGCTGAAGAAGCAACTCAATATTCAAGAGAAAATGGGTCTCATCCGGCCTAGTTCTTCTCCGTGGGGTTGTGGTGTTATTTTTGTGAAGAAGAAGGATGGAACGGACTGACTTTGTGTTGATTACCGTCCATTGAACAAGAAGACCATCAAGAACAAATACCCACTTCCCAACATCAACAAGCTGTTCGAATAACTCAAAGGTGCCCAAGTATTCTCCAAGCTTGATCTCCGTATGGGTTATCATCAGATTCGAATCCGTGAGCAAGATATTCCCAAGACGGCTTTCAGGACAAGCTATGGTTCATATGAATACACTGTCATGTCTTTTGGTCTCCTCAACGCTCCTCCGACATTCTCTCGCATGATGAACTTCATCTTCAACGCCTACACCAATGACTTCGTTTTGGTCTATCTCGACGACATTCTGGTTTTCTCCAAGAACAAGGAAGATCATGCCAAGAATTTGCGTTTGGTACTCGATAAGCTCAGGGAACATCAGTTCTACGCCAAGTTCTCCAAGTGTGAATTTTGGCTCGATGAGGTTCTTTATCTTGGTCATATCATCTCTGCCAAGGGCATTGCCATGAATCCTGAGAAGGTGTCTACAATTGTGAATTGGGAACCTCCTCAGAACGTGAAGCAACTCCGTAGCTTCCTCGGTCTCGCAAGCTATTGCCGAAGATTCGTTGAAAACTTTTCTAAGATCACGAAGCCTCTCTCAAATCTTCTCCAGAAGCATGTCAAGTACGTTTGGTCTCCGGAGTGTGACATTGCTTTCAACACTTTGAAAGAGAAATTGATCACTGCTCCAGTTCTAACTCCGCCTGATGAATCCAAGCCGTACGAGGTATTTTGTGATGCCTCTCTCCAAGGTCTTGGCGCAGTATTGATGCAAGAGAAGAAAGTTGTTGCTTATACCTCTTGCCAGTTGAAGCCCAATGAGAAGAACTACCCCACTCATGATCTCGAGTTGGCGGCAGTTGTGCATGCTCTTTTGACTTGGAGAAATCTCTTATTGGGAGGAAAAGTGGACATTTTCACTAATCACAAGAGTCTCAAGTAAATCTTCACTCAGCCTAATCTCAACCTCAGGCAAACTCGATGGGTCGAAATGATTCAAGAGTATAATCCGAGTATCGAGTATACTCCAGGCAAGGCCAATGTGATTGCTGGCGCATTGAGCAGGAAAGCTTATTGCAACAGCCTGAGTCTCAAGCCTTATCAACCCGATCTTTGTGAAGCTTTCCGCAAACTTAATCTGCAAGTTGTTCCGCAAGGTTTCCTCGCCAACCTTCAAGTCTCTCCTACCTTGGAAGACCAGATTCGCCAAGCCCAGCTTCTTGATGCTATGGTGAAAAAGGTGAAGATTGGGATTGCCAAGAATCAACCCAAGTACAAGTGCTACCGCCTTGATGACAAAGATACTCTCTTCTTTGAGGATCGTATTGTTGTACCCAAAGGTGACCTCCGTAAAGTGATCATGAACGAGGCTCACAATTCTCTCCTCTCCATCCACCCTGGGAGCATGAAGATGTATCAGGACCTCAAGCAGGCTTATTGGTGGACTCGAATGAAGCGCGAGATTGCTCAATTCGTAAATGAGTGTGATGTCTGCAGAAGAGTGAAGGCAGAACACCAAAGGCCAGCAGGTCTCCTCCAACCTCTTGCCATTCCAGAATGGAAGTTTGACCACATTGAAATGGACTTCGTGAATGGGTTTCCAAAGTCCAAGCGTGGTAATGATGCTATATTCGTTGTCATCGACAAACTCACTAAAGTGGCTCACTTTCTGCCTATCAAAGAGTCAATCACTGCAGCTCAATTGGCGGAACTCTATACCTCTCGGATTGTCTCTCTGCATGGCATTCCACAAGTGATCTCTTCAGACCGTGGTAGCATCTTTACATCCAAGTTTTGGGATTCTTTTCAGAAGGCCATGGGCACCAACATCCGCTTCAGCACAACTTTCCATCCTCAAACTAGCGGTCAAGTCGAGCGTGTCAACCAGATTCTTGAAGATATGCTCAGGGCTTGTGTGATCTCCTTCGGCATGAAGTGGGAGGATTGTCTTCCTTATGCTGAAGTCTCCTACAACAACAGTTTTCAAGCAAGTTCGGGCAAGGCCCCATTTGAAATTCTGTATGGCAGGAAGTGCCGTACCCCTCTCAACTGGTCTGAAACTGGTGAACGTCAGCTTTTGGGTAATGACTTAATCACAGAGGCAGAGGAAATGTGCAAAGTCATTCACGATAACCTAAAAGAAGCCCAATCCCGTCAGAAGAGCTACTATGATAGTAAGCACCGTGATTTGACTTTCGAGATCGGAGATCATGTTTACCTCCGCATATCTCCTATGAAAGGTACTCGTCGCTTCGGTATCAAAGGGAAGCTTGCCCCTAGATACGTGGGACCTTTCAAGATTGTCAGCAAGAGAGGCGACCTCGCCTATCAACTCGAGCTTCCTTCAAATTTTGCAAATGTTCATGACGTGTTCCATGTCTCTCAGCTCCGAAAGTGCTTCAAGACTCCTGACCGCACCATCAACTTCGAGGACATCGAGCTCCAAGAAGATCTCTCCTATCGTGAGCACCCAGTTGCTATTCTTGAAGAGACTGAACGCAAGACTCGCAATAAGTCAATCAAATTTCTCAAAGTCAAGTGGTCACACCATTCCGACCGTGAAGCTACCTGGGAACGCGAGGATCACCTCCATTCTGAGTACCCGGCGTTCTTTCAGTCCTAGATCTCGGGACGAGATCCTTTCGTAGTGGTGGAGTGTTGTAACACCCCGGATGTAACTTTCCCAATTTGTACTCCAACTCTTGCCGTTTCCAGCGTTAAGTTATATTATTTTCTCGGGTTCGGGTCTTTGTCTCCGTGTGTTGTTATCGTTGTCATGCATCTCATATCATGTCATCATGTGCATTGCATTTGCATACGTGTTTGTCTCATGCATTCGAGCATTTTCCCCGTTGTCCGTTTTGCATTCCGGTGCTTCGTTCTCCTCCGATGGTCATTTCTAACTTTCTTTCGTGTGTGGGGATTAAACATTTCTGGATTGGACCGAGACTTGCCAATCGGCCTTGGTTTACTACCGGTAGACCGCCTGTCAAGTTTCGTGCCATTTGGACTTCGTTTGATACTCCAACGTTTAATCGAGGGACCGAAAAGGCCTCGTGTGTGTTGCAGCCCAACACCCCTCCAATTTGGCCCAAAACCCACAAAAACCTTCTCCATCACCTAGAGCGTTCGATCACGATCACGTGGCCGAAAACCGCACCTCATTTGGACACTCCTAGCTCCCTCTATGCCTATATAAAGGCCTCTCCCCGAAAATCCGGATCCCCCTCGTCTGAAACCCTAAAAATCATCTCCGCGCCGGCCGGACACGTCCGCCCTGGCCGGACACATCGCTGCCGCCCACTCCGCGCCTGCCACGTCACCACTACCAACCGTGCGCCGCCGCGGCCCAGATCCGGGCGCCGCGCGCCTCGCCGCCGGCTTGCTGCTTCCCCGCC
>NC_057812.1:287232076-287304145 GCF_018294505.1 Triticum aestivum
CGGTCGAGGAGCGACCGGATCCGGCGACCTCGACTTCGCCGGCCGCCGTCTTCGTCGTCTCCGGCAAGCAGCGCCACCGCCTCATTTTGCGTGCCGGGTCAAACCCTAGATCCGGAGGTCGAAATTCTACTAAGTCCCCGTTTCTTTCAGTTTCAAGTGCCCATGTTCATCGTGCCGTAACTTTGCATCCGTAGCTCCGATTCACGCATATAGCATATCAAAATGTTCATATCAGAGAGTACATCATTTCATTCCATTGCATCATTTTCATTTGAGTTCATCTTGATTCCCTAAATGCTGTTAGAATAGGGCTACTTGAGAGATTTGTCAGATCTGCTGCTCCATTTTGCTTTTTGTCATTTTTGCCATGATTATTGTGTGCATGATATGCCCATGAGTTCTACATATGTTTTGTTAGGGGTTTTGTCATCTTTCCAGAGGTGCAACCCATGTATTTTTTGTGATGTGTGTGGTGACTAGCACAAGCTTGCAAAGTGGTGCACATGATAATTCTGATTTCAGGGACTTAGCTTTTCCACTAAGTCCTTGATCTGTTTATCTCTTGTTGTCATATGTTCATGTTGTTTCCTAGTGATCCGTGCCTCTTTTGAGGATGATCAGTAAGGATGTTTTGTTAATCTTGTAATACTCTATCTATCCATGTCTCTGTTTGCAATTATGGAGCACCCTAGCTTGAGTCAATCGAGCTCTACTTTTGCTACTTTGTGAATCTGGGCAGATTGTCAACTTGTTTGCAATTTTGCCGATGATGTTGTAGTTGATCCGTGCATGCTATGCTATTGTTCTTGCCATGTCTAGCTTGTATTTTGTGTGTTCTTGATAGATATATGCTTATTTTTTCATGACTTTCTCCGTAGTGAGTGCATCGAGCTCGTAAACATGCCTACTTGAGATATGTTTCATCATGTGCCAGTTTTCACTAAGTCTTAAACTGATTATGTTTTTGCCATGTTCACATGCTTGCAATTGTATTTTCTGATCCCTTTTGGCTCAAGGTCACTAAGGTACTTTTGTTAAGCTCTTTGAGTAGCTCCATGCCATGCTTTACTTTGCCATGTTTAGGTCCTGTAACATGTAGTTTTGTTGCTCCGAAGTGTGCTACCTGATCTGAAATTCTAGTCAAGTGTTAATTTCACTAAGTCTGAAATCTGTTTGCCATATGCATTTTGCCATGCTTGTTTGAACCTGTTAATGGATGAATTGGCCGTAGCTCAGTGCTAGACTTTTGTTAAGCATCTTGAATGCATCCCTGCCAAATATTTTGTTGCCATGTTTGGGTGCTATAGCTTGCTCATCTCATTGCATTTAGATGGCTACTTGCTGTAAATCGCAGACCGGTGTCATATTTGAATCGCTTGCCATTTCCAAACCGTAACTCCGATTCCGGTGTTCTTTATATCGTTTTCAAGCGATTTCATCTCATCTTTCCAGTGGCACACTAGGATTTCCAAGTTGAAGCCAGGTTCATGCATTCCTTGACACATCTTGCATATGCATCCCGCATCGCATCCCGCATAGCATATCATCTTTGCATCATATTGTTTGAGCTTTGCACGTGGTTGATTGTGTCCTTGTTGCTTGTTTGTCTTGTTTGGGTAGAGCCAGGAGACGAGTTCGCTAATGAGGAGCCCATTGAGTTTGCTTTCGAGGATCCAGTCAGCTCTGACAACTGTGCAGGCAAGATGATCATACCCTCGAAATCACTACTATCTTTGCTATGCTAGTTTGCTCGCTCTTTTGCTATGCCAATGCTACGATGTCTACCACTTGCTTTCAATCCTCCCAAATTGCCATGTCAAACCTCTAACCCACCATGTCCTAGCAAACCGTTGATTGGCTATGTTACCGCTTTGCTCAGCCCCTCTTATAGCGTTGTTAGTTGCAGGTGAAGATTGGAGACCGTTCCTTGTTGGAACATTTATTTACTTGTTGGGATATCATTATATTGCCATGTTATCTTAATGCATCTATATACTTGGTAAAGGGTGGAAGGCTCGGCCTCTCGCCTAGTGTTTTGTTCCACTCTTGCCGCCCTAGTTTCTGTCATATCGGTGTTATGTTCCCAGATTTTGTGTTCCTTACGCGGTTGGGTTATAATGGGAACCCCTTGATAGTTCACCTTGATTAAAGCTTTTCCAGCAATGCCCAATGTTGGTTTTACCATTTGCCACCTAGCCTTTTTTCCCTTGGGTTTCCGGAGCCCGAGGGTCATCTTATTTTAGCCCCCCGGGCCAGTGCTCCTCTGAGTGTTGGTCCCACCGAGCAATGTCCGGGGCTACCAGGGGCAACTCTAGGCTGGCCTACCCGACATCTGGCTCATCTGAGTGTGCCCTGAGAATGAGATATGTGCAGCTCCTATCGGGATTTGTCGGCACATTCGGGCGGTGTTGCTGGTCTTGTTTTAACCCGTCGAAGTGTCTTGAAGAACCAAGATACCGAGTCTGATCGGAACGTCTTGGGAGGAGGTCTATTCCTTCGTTGACTGTGAGAGCTTGTCATGGGCTAAGTTGGGACTCCCCTGCAGGGATTTGAACTTTCGAAAGCCGTGCCCGCGGTTATGGGCAGATGGGAATTTGTTAATGTCTGGTTGTAGATAACTTGAACCTTAATTTAATTAAAATGAATCAACCGAGTGTGTTACCGTGATGGCCTCTTCTCGGCGGAGTCCGGGAAGTGGACACGGTGTTGGAGTAATGTTTGTGCAGGTTGCTCTCTAGTTTCTCGCTCGCGCTTTGCCTCCTCTTCTCGCTCTCTTTTGTGAATAAGTTAGCCACCATATTTTGCTAGTCGCTTGCTGCAGCTCCACATATATTTTACCTTGCCTTACCTATAAGCTTAAACAGTCTTGATCGCGAGGGTGCGAGATTGCTGAGTCCCTGTGGCTCACAGATTAATATTACACCAGATGCAGTGCCTGATGATTCCGCTCCAGGTGATGCGCTTGAGCTCAAGTGGGAGTTCGACGAAGACTCTCAACGTTACTATGTTTCTTTTCCTGATGATCAGTAGTGGTGCCCAGTTGGGGATGATCGGGACCGTGTCGCTTGTTGGGTTATCTTTTATTTTGGCGCTGTAGTCGGGCCATGAGTGTTTGGATGATGTAATGTTATTTATGTACTTGATTGACGTGGCGAGTGTAAGCCAACTATGTTATCTCCCCTTTTATTATCTATATTACATGGGATGTTGTGAAGATTGCCTAATTTGCGACATATGCCTTCAATGCGATTATGCCTCTAAGTCGTGCCTAGACACGTGGGAGATATAGTCGCATCGAGGGTGTTACAGTTCACTTCACTCCCTTGCTCTTTGTGTCTCTTGTCTTGGCATTTCTTCGGTTGTCTTGCGCTCTGGCATCCCTCCTCTGCCCTGCTTAGTGCGGCCGTGGGCGCGGCTCTGACTGCCCGTGCACAAGTAAAGTGGTGCAAAAGGAGAGCCCCTACTTTTGTACACTGTCAAATGGGAACCTACTATCAAAGTCAAGATTAAAAATTATGAGTGTTTTGCTTTGTATGACTTGGGTGCTAGTGTTTCTACTACTCCGAAATCTTTATGTGATGTGCTTGGTCTTACCGATCTTGAATCGTGTTCTTTGAATTTGCACTTGGCGGATTCTACTATTAAAAAGCCTATGGGAAGAATTAATGATGTTCTTATTCTTGCAAATAGGAATTATGTTCCCATAGATTTTATTGTTCTTGATATTGATTGTAATCCGTCTTGTCCAATTATTCTTGGTAGACCGTTTTTACGCACTATTGGTGCCATGATTGATATGAAAGAAGGCAATATTAAGTTCCAATTTCCTTTGAGGAAGGGTATGGAACACTTTCCTAGAACAAGAATTAGGCCACCATATGAATCAATCATGTGGGCATCTTATGGATCTCGAACCAAAGGTGACAAAACTTAGATCCTTGCTTTATGTCTAGCTAAGGGCGTAAAACTATAGCGCTTGTTGGGAGGCAACCCAATGAATAAAATTTATTTTTTCTTTTTGCTTCCTGTTTTTGAGTATTAGCACAATTATGCTACTGTTATTATTGTGTTTTTGAGTTTTAATTAGTGTTTGTGCCAACAAAAGCCTTTAGGATCTTCTTGGGTGATAGTTGTTTGATCTTGCTGAAAAAACATAAAATTTTACGCTCACGATATTAATTTTCATTTTTTACCAGAGAGCGATAAAATACCCATTCCACTTGCAGTAGATCAATATACACATTGCTCAGGCCGCCCTAATTTTTCTGAATGTTTAGAGTTACAAAAGTATTCGAAATAGTCTGATTGCTACAGACTATTCTGTTTTGACAGATTTTGTTTTCTTTGTGTTGTGTGCTTATTTTGATGGCTCTATGGTTTTCTTTGATGAGTTTTTGCCATAGAAAACTTAGAATACAGTAGATATAATACGATAACAAAATATGAATTGCTTTTATACAGCTCTTATAGTAGTGATTTATTATTCTTATACTAACGGATCTCACGAAGGTTTTGTTGAGTTTTGTGTGATTGAAGTTTTCAAGTTTTGGGTTATCTTACGATGGATGAAGGAATAAGTAGTAAGATGGGCCTAAGCTTGGGGATGCCCCGGCATCCCAAGCTATTGTCCAAAAATGAGCAACCAACTAAGCTTGGGGATGCCCCCGAGTGGCATCCCCTCTTTCTTCTAACGACCATCGGTATTTTACTCGAAGCTATATTTTATTCGTCACATACTATGTGTTTTGCTTGGAGCGTCTTGTACGATATGAGTCTTTGCTTGTTTTATTTTTTTGTTTTAAGTCTTGATCCCTTGCTGGACACACCTATTTGAGAGAGCCAACATTATGTCATGACTTGTTAGAATTGCTCTCTATGCTTCACTTAAATTTTTATGAGCAATGGACTTGCTCTAGTGCTTCACTTATATCTTTTTGAGCACGGTGTGCTTTACTATTTTTTGAAGAAATCCTCTCTTGCTTCACTTAGATTTATTTGAGAGTTAGTAAAATTTTCAAGAAATTCTCTCTTGCTTCACTTGAATTAATTTGAGAGAAAGAAATATTATGCTCATGATCTTCACTTATATTTGTTTGAGCTTGTCAAAAGCAACACATGAAAATTAGTCCCAAAGTGATAGATATCCAAGAATGATATAATAAAAACTTTCATGATGATCATTGGACAAAATAAACTTGATTCTTAGTAATAGTTTTGAGATATGATGATGTGATATGTGAGTCATCTTGATGAGTAATTATACTTTAGTAAGAATATTGGTGTTAAGGTTTGTGATTCCCTATACAAGCATGAGATTCAATAGTTACACAATGAAATTATATCCTACTTATGGTGCATTATTCGGTGTTAGTTATGCTTAATGCTCGCTTATGAGATTATTCGTTTCTTAGTTGGTCGCTTCCCAATCTTTTGCTAGCCTTCATTTTGCACTAAGGATGATCACTACTTGTGCATCCAAAAACCTTTAACCCAGTTTTGCCACATGAGTCCACTATATCTACCTATATGCGGTATTCTTTTGCTGTTCTAAGAAAATTTGCATGTGCCATCTCTAATTTTCAAAAATAAACTTCTCTTTTGTGTGTTAGTTTCGCTCGCGGAGTGGTGAGGGGTGGATAATATTTTACATGCTAAATGTGTTATTCTCAAGATGAGTGTTTATTCACATGTCATTGCACAAGAGTAAGGCAAAGGTATTAGGGATGACCAGTCCCGAAATGCAAAAAAATGAATTTACTTTATGTTGTCAAATAATAAATTCCTTGGAAAGTGTTGGTATGGAGGGCACCCGTGGATACGGTTAGCCATGGAAAGTGAAAGTATGGTGGAAAAAGGAGTAAACTTTATTTTCTGTTTGGGAACCGCCTATGATATATCTATGCATGGAAAGTATTGGGAACTCTAAGTCATTTTCGTTGGTGGGATGGATACACCCCCAAAATGTTTTTATCTCTAAGTTTTTCGCTTTGATCTCTTGCACCTCTACAAATCCCTACTTCCATCTGCGAAGGGCCTTTCTTTTACTTTATGCAATTTTTATTTTTGAATTTGAGTTTTCGTCTTTTGTTATAAAAGCACCAACTAGGAGGCAATATGATCATACTTGAGTATTGGACATAGCTAATATGCTAGTGTGTTTCATGAATGGATCAATGGTTGAGCATGATGGGCTAGGGATAGCTTTTTTTAGCGTTGATATTTTGAAAGACATGGTTGCTTGTTGATATGCTTGAGTATTTAGATTATCAAGTCAAAACTAGACTATTGCTTTGAACAATATAAAAGTCCAAATATCGATGCTATAAAGAAACAAATATGACACGACATGTTAGGCTTGGGGATGCTGATACGTCTCCAACATCCCACATCAAAAATTCCATTTTTATCACTTCGCTACTTGAGGACGAGTAGGAGTTAAGCTTGGGGATGCTGATACGTCTCCAACGTCCCACATCATGCGTACCTCAAGTTGAAGATGCCTGGTCCTTCGGGCATCATAACCATCAACGGCAACACAGAACGCTCGCTTCGAACCGAACAGCACACTGCGGCCCTAGCAGCCGAACACAACACCAGCCTTATGGGCCCGGACGCCGACTGATACGTCTCCAATGTATCTATAATTTTTGATTGTTCCATGCTGTTATATTATCGATCTTGGATGTTTTATAATCATTTTATAGTCATTTTATATCATTTTTTGGTACTAACCTATTGACATAGTGCCAAGTGGCAATTGCTGTTTTTTCCATGTTTTTTACATCGCAAAAAATCTATATCAAACGGAGTCCAAATACCATGAAACTTTACGGAGAATTTTTATGGGCCAAAAGTTACACAATGGGCCTTGGCAGAGCCTGGGGATGCCCCGAGGGAGGCACAACCCACTAGGGTGCGCCAGGAGGCCCAGGCGCACCCTGGTGGGTTGTGCCCACCTCGGGTGCCCCCTGGACCTCCTCTTTGCTCTATAAATACCCGAATATTTCCAGAACCCCAGGGGAGTCGACAAAATATTCATCCAGCCGCCACAGAGTCCAGAACCACTAGATCTAATCTAGACACCATCGCGGATGGGGTTCACCACCTCCATTGGTGCCTCTCTGATGATGCATGAGTCATTTTGTATAGACCTTCGGGTCCGTTGTTCATTAGTAGCTAGATGGCTTCATCTCTCTCTCTTGATTCTCAATACAACGGTTTCTTGGATATCCATATGATGTAACTCTTTTGCGGTGTGTTTGTTGGGATCGATGAACTTTGAGTTTATGATCAGATCTATCTTTTTATATCCATGAAAGTATTTGAGTTTCTTTGATCTATTTTATACATTATCTCCTATATCCTCATATTTATTCTCTGATATTTGGGTTTTGTTTTGCCAACTTGATCTATTTATCTTGCAATGGGAAGAGGGGCTTTGTAGTGGGTTCAATCTTACGGTGCTTGATCCCAGTGACAGAAAGGGATCCGACACGTATGTATCGTTGCTACTAAGGATAAAACAATGGGGTCTATCTCTACATAGATAGATCTTGTCTACATCATGTCATCGTTCTTATTGCATTACTCCGTTTCTCCATGAACTTAATACACTAGATGCATGCTGGATAGCGGTCGATGTGTGGAGTAATAGTAGTAGATGCAGGCATGAGTCGGTCTACTAATCCTTGACGTGATGCCTATATAATGATCATTGCCTGGATATCGTCATGAGTATTTGAAGTTCTATCAATTGCCCAACAGTAATTTGTTCACCCACCGTTTGCTATTTTTCTCGAGAGAAGCCACTAGTGAAACCTATGGCCCCCGGGTCTCTTTCTCTTATTATTTGCCTTTGCAATCTACTTTTTATTTGCTTTTATTTTCAGATCTACTAAACCAAAAACCTAAAAATATCTTTCTGCAATTTATTCTTATTTATTTATTTGGGTTTGATCTATCAATCAACTACAAATTTACCTCACGTTCGTTTGCCTATCTTGAGGCACCATACCCCGGAAGGGATTGACAACCCCTATAACACGTCGGGTTGCGAGGATTTGTTATCTGTGTGCAGGTGCAGTTTACGTTGTGTTGCTTGGTTCTCCTTCTGGTTCGATAACCTTGGTTTCATATCTAAGGGAAATACCCACCGCCATGATACGTCTCCAACATATCTATAATTTTTGATTGCTCCATGCTATTATCTATTTTTGATGTTAATGGGCTTTATTTTACACTTTTATATCATTTTTGGGACTAACCTACTAATCGGAGGCCCAGCCCAAATTGCTGTTTTTTTGCCTATTTTAGGGTTTCGATGAAAAGGAATATCAAACGGAGTCCAAACGGAATGAAATCTTCGGGAACGTGATTTTCTCAACAAACATGATCCAGGAGACTTGGAGTGGCCGTCAAGAAACAAGGGAGGAAGGCATCAGGTAGGGGGGCGCGCCTACCCCCCTGGGCGCGCCCTCCACCCTCGTGGGCCCTCCGTTGCTCCACCGACGTAATTCTTCCTCCTATATATATATATCCATGTACCCCCCCCCCAAACATCCTAGAACACCAAGAAAACCTAATTCCACCATCGCAACCTTCTGTACTCGAGAGATCCTATCTCGGGGCCTTTTCCAAAGCTCCACCGGAGGGGGCATTGATCACGGAGGGCCTCTACATCAACTCCATGGCCTCTCCGGTGATGTGTGGGTAGTTTACTTCAGACCTACGGGTCCATAGCTAGTAGCTAGATGGCTTCTTCTCTCTCTTTGGATCTCAATACAAAGTTCTCCTCGATTTTCTTGGATTTCTATTTGATGCAATCTTCTTTTGTGGTGTGTTTGTCGAGATCCGATTAATTGTGGGTTTATGATCCAGTTTATCTATGAACAATATTTGATTCTCCTCTGAATTCTTTTATGTATGATTGGTTTATCTTTGCAAGTCTCTTCGAACTATCAGTTTGGTTTGGCCTACTAGATTGATCTTTCTTGCAATGGGAGAAGTGCTTAGCTTTGGGTTCAATCTTGAGGTGTTCGATCCCAGTGACAGAAAGGGAACCGATATGTATTGTATTGTTTCCATAGAGGATAAAAAGATGGGGTTTATATCATATTGCATGAGTTTATCCCTCTACATCATGTCATCTTACTTAAAGAATTACTCTGTTCTCTTGAACTTAATACTCTAGATTCATGCTGGATAGCGGTCGATGTGTGGAGTAATAGTAGTAGATGCAGAATCATTTTGGTCTACTTGTCTCGGACGTTATGCCTATATACATGATCATACCTAGATATTCTCATAACTATGCTCAATTCTATCAATTGCTCGACAGTAATTCGTTTACCCACCGTAATACTTATGCTCTTGAGAGAAGCCACTAGTGAAACCTATGGCCCCCGGGTCTATGTTTCATCATATTAATCTTCCAATACTTAGTTATTTCCTTTGCCATTTATTTTACTTTGCATCTTTATCATAAAAATACCAAAAATATTGTATTATCATATCTATCAGATCTCACACTCATAAGTGACCGTGAAGGGCTTGACAACCCCTTTACCGCGTTGGTTGCGAGGTTCTTATTTGTTTGTGTAGGTGCGTGGGACTTGAGCGTGATCTCTTACTGGATAGATACCTTGGTTCTCAAAAACTGAGGGAAATACTTATGCTACTTTGCTGCATCACCCTTTCCTCTTCAAGGGAAAACCAACGCAGTGCTCAAGAGGTAGCACGCCACTGTGCTGCATCATCCCTTCCTCTTTGGCGAAATACCGACATAGCTTCAAGCGACATCACCGACCCACCATAAAGGCCGGCAACTATAACAAATAGGTTCGAACCCATTCCCTATCATGGGAGCCCGCATGCATTCATAGCAAATAGGGTATGCTCCCCATGACACGCCCACATTCTTCATGCTCCACGTGCCTCGTCAGCACAACTTCGCACTCAAAATACCATGGGAAGCCGTGAGGCATACATTAATATATCCGAAGTGCGTGTTCAGTTAAACCGAACTTCGGGATTACCTCATCTTCTAACGACCAGGGGACCTATTCCGGATACCCCCAAGCATAAAGCTTCATCGGCAGGGTCCTCGCCCATCAAGGTTTCATCGAAGGTCCCAACCCCCACCTATCGGAAGCAAAGGAGCAGACGTGTAGTAGGGCACAGTGAATGCCTCAACTCACGCATCAAGGCCCTACGTCAACCTTTACTCTGTAAACTTTCTTGTTCTCGTTCTCTTACAAGTACTGCCTTTGCAGTTCAAATTGTACGGTTAGACGTCCCGAGCCTATGAGAAATAATAAAAATACCCTTTATGGTGTTTGGATATCCGCATTCTTGTGATGTGTCTATTCCCTTTCTGATTCTCCCCTCGCTCTTCGAATAGCTCAACATGAAAACACGATCAGTTATATAACCCAGAGCTCGATTTCTCGGTCAGCCCGACACACCAAATCGACACCGCTTACCATTGAGTGTCCGGCATCCCGGATATTGCACTATATGCATCAAGTTCCGAATCATGTCTTAGGTCAATAGTTGGGTTGCTCAACTCCTGTGCTTGCCCCTTATGTTACGCATGTTCGGCTAAGAGCGCAAAGGGAGAACCCCTGTTTTTGTACTTCTGGCTCGCCCGATCAAGTACCTCAGGAGGAGAAAGCTGATTACTAACCGTCATGGTAAGAGTGAACTGATCTGCGATCCGGCGACGAGGTTTGACTCCAAAAATCGTTGGTGATTTCACCGTTTCACATGAAGGGTTCGTCTTAACACAAACCACGTGATCAGAAAGGGTAAGCGTTCAGCCCCAAGTACATCACAATACACCGAGCACTAGTCCTTATTCCCCACCATCAAGCTCCAAAGGCTAATGAAAGCAGTAAAACCAAATAGTCTGATTGCCTAGTTTTGCTCACGTGCTACCACCTCCAGGTACCAAGATGTTGGCTAAGGGTAACAGTGCGGAGACGAAAACACCCCTGGCGACATTCACCTGGGGGCCGAAGCTGATGACTGGTAGCTTTTAGATTTAACATACGGTCGAATATGAGTCAAAATTAAAAATTATGACAAAATAAAACAAGCCAGGCGGACACATTATAAAGCACAAGGTCTGCTTGGTACAAACTTAACACAATCACAAAAATATTACATCTTTCGAACACTGGTCCTCTATCGCCCGCGCGCCATTCATCACCTGTGCAAAGTACTGCTCAGGGTGGCGATGCTCCTTTCCCTTGGGCGGAGGACCAGTGGCCATGTCCATTGGGTTAATCTTCAGCCAATGTACCACGGTCTTCACAAATGCAAGCCTCGCCCCTTCAAGGCACGCTGAGCGCTTCTGCACAAGGACGAAGTAGGTGTCCGGAATGGGCTTAGCAGGCCATGGACTGACGGAGAGGTCCTTTATGGCTAGCTCGGACATCTGATGCATCTCCATCAGTTGCTTTATCTGATCGCTAAGAAGGGGAGGACGCTCGGAATCTGGAAACTGTGACTAGAAGAGCCTTTGCGTGGAGTCCTCCTCGAGTGTGGCATAGTGCCTTGCTGCGGCCGCAACATTCTTCGGAAGATTGGGGAATACGCCTACGGAGCGCCAGACCCGGTCAGCGGGGCGAACCTGTTGCCTCCGAACACACTCTGCAGTAAGTATTTGTTACCATTTGCAATTTGCGTGACTTGGTGGAGCTCTTCCCGGACACCTCGTGCGTCAGTCCTCGCCTCCTGGAGCTCCTTCTCCGCCTTAGATAGTCGGGAGGATTTCTCCTCCTGCCCCTTCTCAAGGGCCTCCAGCTTCTCAGCAGCATCCTGGAGCTTCACTTGGACTTCGATCACTCGAGCCTCGTGCCGCTCATTAGCAAGCTTGGCCTCCTCAAGTTCGGCCACCGTCTTCTCAGAGGTCGTCTTCTTCACGGATGCCTCGGCCCCAGCTTTCTTCAGGGCCTCTTTCAAGCCCCTGACCTCGGCGGCCGCAACTATAGGATCATCAAGATAAAGGATTAGCATATAGTCCGGATCGTCAATATCTGATGTCAAGCAAGTACACATCTTCTCATAGGGCTTACCTTGCGCCTCGTCAAGCCATTTGTTGACAAGGTCAAGCTCTTTATCGAAAAGCTTGGGATTCCAATCCATATCCTCTAACGCTGCGACATTAGCAGCCGTGGCCACGGAAGATGCCAGTGTCAGCAAAAGAAATGTTGACATTATTAATCGGTCTACCGGATTTGATCCTCTGCAGGTCTCTTCAAGGTCCTGGCAAAGTCTCGGGGACTGCTATGTATACAGCCTACCCAAACTAACAATTACAACCGCATTATGAGGAAAGAGCATTACTTGACTTACCTCAAAGCCTATTAGAAGGCATTGGACAACGTCGTTCTGTCCGGATTGGACGGGTCGAACACCCTGCATATCCGTGCTCATAAGAGTGTGGTGCCCATCAATGATGACGGAGTTGTCCACCAGCTCCTCCAGCACGCCTGGCCAGCCAGCCGCCGCCCGTGTAGAGGTGTCCGGCCCTGAGATTGGCTCTCTGTTCCCTCCCCCGCTGGGAGGAGCCTGTGTCGTCGAAGGCCTTGGGGGCTCGGGAGCGGTCGGCGGATGGGGCGAGGATGGTCCGGACTCCTTTCCCACTTCAGCCAGGAGGGACCCTCCCTCCTGGTGTTCGGTGACTGAGGTGTTAACCTCGGCCATTATGGCATCGACCTCCCCCTCCACGTTCGGAGGAGGAGGAGTCCTTTGAGACCACACCTCCTCGGCCTCTTCAGGGACCAGAGGAGGTGTGGAGTGCGCCATCGACCCACGGTCCGCCAGTTCGGTGGGCGGAGACGTCCCCTCCGAAGTCTGCTCGCTAGGGCGTTCATGTGGGGGACTGCAATTCAGAAGGGTTAACCTTTGACTAGGATGAATCATTGAAAATAGGATAGCTAAAATACCAATGCCTTACCTGATGGGTAGGGGCTTGAATCTAGGTCCCTTCTTTGGGATCTCCTTAGACGCGTCTGACTCCTTGTCGGAGTCCGAACTATCAGACAGGTCCAACTTAGGTCGACATCGTCTCTTCAGGGCCAGAGAAGGTTGGACCTCCTCACCGTCCTCGGACGCCGTCCTCTTCTTGGAGCGCGAGGAGGTACTCTCCTCCTCGTCCTCATCCTGTACGAATGTGGTTGCAGCGTCTCCGGACCGGTTGCCCGGAGGAACCCTACGACGAAGGCCCTCCCTGGACTCCGGTACTTCTTTATTTTTGCCCTTCTTGGTGGGCACCTTAAAGGGCACTATGACCAACAGCTTTTCCAACTGCTCTAATCAGGGCTCTTCCGGCAGCAGCGTCGGGTCGTTGATCTTCTTGGCCTTGGCAAGACAGCCCTGCAAAATCCGCATACAAAGTCAGGCCGAATCAAATGTGGTATGAATATTCGAACACTCCTCGGAGTAGAAGCCTACTCACCTCCTTTGGGGGGTTCACGACATCAAGGCCAATGTCCTTCCCCTCGACCGGCCACTCCTTCTGGGCTGGAATAGTTGGCCCCATATTTTGTTAGGGGTCGTGCCGTAGAGGTGTTGCACGGTGGCCGGATCCTCATGCTCATACTCCCACATAGGTTTGGCACTCTCTTGGAAAGGGAGGAGCCGACGGTGGAGCATGATGTGGACCACATCAACCAGCTTCGCGCCAGTCTCTATTATGCTATCGACACGCTTCTACAACACCTTCGTGTGGGCGACACACCCCGAGTCCGGGGCCTTGGTGGTCCATGAGGCCAACCTAGTAGGGGGGCTGGACCTGAATGTGGGGCTGCTCCCTAGGCGGCCTCCCTCGGTCCGGTGATGTAAAACCACTCCTTTTGCCACATCCGGACGGTGTCGACAAAGTGGCCGTCCAGCCACTGGACCTACATCAGTTTACTAATCATGGCCCCTCCACAGTCCGCATGCTCGCCGCCAACCACCTTGGGCTTGACATTGAACACCTTCATCCATAAACAAGTGCGGCTGAACTCGAAGGAGGGCTTCACAGAGGACGATGAAGGTCGAGATGTGGAGGAGGGAATTGGGGGCTATATCATGAAAATCTAGCCCATAAAAGAACATCAACCCCCTTATGAAGGGGTGTAGAGGAAATCCGAGCCCCCTAAGTAAATGGGGGAGGAATACGACCCTTTCACCCGGCTCGGCCATGGGGATGATCTGGCCCTCTTGAGGGGCCCGATGGGCGATGTTGGCCAACAAATAGCCGGCCTCCTTCAGCTTCAAGATGTCCCCCTCGGTGACGCTGGAGGCCTCCCACTTCCCATCGGCTTTGGATCCAACCATGGTCTAAGGAGGCAAGCACGGATTCAATGTGGAAGCAGAGAGAAAGGGCGCTGGAGCTCTGAAGGTCTGTGTAGGTGGGAGGTGGAAGAGGGTGTGGGATGTAGATTGTAGTAGTCCCCCTTTATAGACCGATGACGGGCCTGGGATTTCCTTTTTCCATGCCATTGGCTTCTCCACTTCCCGATATGCCCGCGACGTTACGAGCGGGTAGGGGAATCGAAATCATTAACCATATCCCCCCAAAAGTGGGACGCGATCTCCACCTCGAGGGGACGTGTAAAACGTGGCTTCGGCCTCGAGCCGCGGTTTGAGAAATAGTAACTGCTCGGTGTTATGGCCCGGTGGGACTTTTCATTGAAGGAGAAAAAGCTGTCAGATGAAGGCATCATTTGCTCTTGAACAATATTTTTTATTATATTCTTCGATGTTAAGTAAAACTATCATTTCATATTCCGGACATCACTTGGTTCCGAACACGGGTGAAACATACTGAAGAACTCACCTCACAAGTTGAATACTTGTCGCATGAGTGGATGCCAGATACAAGTCTTGGTGTTGGAGGCATGTTCAGGGGCTACTGAGGGAGTCATGGACTAAGGGGTCCTCGGGGAGATGGCCCATTGTACATGAGCCGGACTGGTGGAGCCGTATAATGACAGAAGATCTATGAAGCCTTGGTGTGCCCTCCAAGTCAAGAAGGAACATGATCTCTTTACACCCTTATTGTAATCTATCTTCGGTAACCCTAACCCTACCGGTGTCTATGTAAGCCGAGGTTTTTTAGTCTTTAGGGCTAGAGCTACATTCATCACCTCATCGCCTTAGGGTTTAGCTTGTGCTAATCTAGAGGTAGATCTACTCTATAAACTACATCATACATCCAATATAACCAAGCAGGACATAGGATATTACCTCTTCGATAGGGCCTGAACCTAGGTAAACACTGTGTTCGTCGTCCCTTGTTCCCCGTTGATCCTTGATCCACAACTCAGGACCGCCTACCCTGAGGTCTGCCGCTTTTGACATCGACACTCCCCTATCCTATGTCTAAGACTTGGGGGCTATGAATATAGTATTGAGCAGAAGATATATTTCGTAGCTCATATTTTATTTTTAGCATGTTAACCATGCTCGCCTCCATATCCTGGCTTGTAGAGCCAGGTCAAGTAACCTTGATGAAGCTCGTCCGCGCTAAGTTCCTCAAAGTTTGGCAACTCTAGTTTTGCCTTCCCTTTATCAGCCATGGCTGGCTCATGTTTGGTCACGAACTATGCCAGCACATTCAATGCCTCAGGAGCTTTGTGAGCCTCCCCAGTAATGGTGACATCATCATTGGTCATTAGATGTGATGGAACATCTTCAGTCGCCTTTACTGGACTAGAGGCACGATCAAGGCTTGGCGAGTCAATATCACCGGCCGCATCGTCCGAGCCGACTTGGCTGTCCATCTGGTTTGTTCCACTGTTGATTCTTATTCGATGTTAGCCAACTCATTCTACCAAGGTGGCACAATCCTTTGATCAAGGTTGGGTTCACTGGTATTGATATCCTGGACCTCTGGGGTCACTAAGAGTGGGTATTCAGACTCAGGAATTTCAGGAGCCAAAGATGGCTCACCAGTTTTTGTCTTATTGGCCTTGGCCCTGTGGTCATATGAACATATTCAAATAAACAAAGCAATGACTATTATGAAGTATGCCTTATTTAAACACTTACCCTTGCTTAATAACCAAGGGTGGGAGCTGTGAGATGGATGAGCCTATAGAAGACGGTGGCGACTCCTGATAATTCGAATCAGAAGGGTTAAGGGGTTGTCTAATAAGGCCGGCTCGTGGAAGAGGCGGAGTTGGGCTATGAGGCACCTCACTTCGTCACTTGCGGATAACTGGCGCATCAGATAACCTGCCATTCAGCTCTCTATAGCTACTCTAGTCTTGCGTTTCGATGTACCAACATGATGTGACTTCTTCAAAAGAAAGTGTGGGTCTAAGTGAGTATCCGGCTCTGAAAATGGTACCTTTCTCATAGCCCGTCTGGTTTACCTAAGAGATAATTGTTCCGAGATGGATGAGATGGAAATTACCTCGACATTGCTAGCTTGACTTGTTTCAGCATTGTCCTGGGAAGAATGAGCGTCGGAAAGTTGCATAAAAAAGGCCAAGTGAGTCAAGTTCTACCTCCGACTCATTCTCTGCGACCGGCTCATCTGCATTGACTGACTCGTTCTCCTTGGGAGCTAGGGTAGAACCAGACTCACGTGATTTCTTTCTCCTCCAGAATATATCAGTCGCTTGTATTTGTGATATGCCCGAAATCAATATTAAGATGAGTAAGTCAAATGCAGAATGAGTAAGAAAAATGCAAGGATACTTACTCGAGACTACAAGAAAACACTTCCGTGATGATACGTGTTTGTCATAGTAGGTCATGTTTTCTGTCATGCATGTACATCCATGACGATTTTATGACAGAATCAAGATAGTCATACGTGTGCTATCATAGAAGTGTTCCATAACAATACCAAAATTACCATCAATGAAGTGTTCACTTCCATGATGATAAATGACGCGTCATGGAAGTGCTTTCCTCAAGGGTAACCGACACATGGCATCCACCATAACGGGTCGTCGTTAAGCTATCGGGTTCGGTTTTGGATCTGATAACCCGTTAACAGCCCGGACCAATGGGGATTCTCCATGTGTAAAATTCTCATTGGAAACACGTGTCAGCTCGTCATTGGGTCAGATAGGCGCCTATGATATGTCGACACATGCGACGGCCCAACACTGGCCCATTTAGCTTACTAAGGCCGGCCCGTTTGACTTGGTCAAAAGCTAGCTAGCCTGCCAAAGAAAAGCCTGTTAACGGTTTGTTCACATATAGCCCATTTTACAGCCAGGTAACTCACGACCCGTTAGGGCCTTCCCGAAATTGGCCCAACAGCATGATGTGGGCCATCGAATATAACACCAGCCCATTTCACTTTTGGCCCATGCATGGCCCATGACGTCTTTCGGCCCATATGAGGCCTTTCACATCTTTGGGCCCTTTAGTGGCCCACGGTGACTCTGGCCCATAATGAACAGTAATTTTCTTTGTACCCATTAATGGCCCATGATTCACATGGGCCATTTCTAGCCCGTGTTAGCTTTCGTCCTACTGACGGCCCATACGGTCTTGGGCTCCTTTCCGGCTCTCGATTACTTCCGGCCCGTTACTGGCATGTTCCCCTAATGGGCCAAATTCGGCTTGTGGTTAGAATCGGCCCTTTTGTGGCCTGTAAACCCATTGCGCCGTTTCTAGCCCATCCTATATTCTGGCCCATTAATGACCCATTATGCCTATGACAGAATTAAGCATTTTCCGTTAGTGTGCTGTCCCGATACCAATTGCGCCTATTTACGGCCCATGTGGGCCCATTTGTCCGACGGCCCGAGGCACACTGATTCTATGGCTCGTTGGAGGCCCATTTATTCAACGTCCCATAGAAGGCCCATGGATCCTACGCCTTGTAGCAGGCTCAAGGTTACCACGGTCTGTATATGGCACATGGTTGTTGCGTCCACTAGCAAACCAAGGAAAAATAAGACTATGAAATAAATAAGCCAGAAACTAATGCTAGGCTATTTAGGCGATTGCACCGATTACATCCACTGGGCATCAAAGTTCGCCACCAGTGCAAATATAGGGAACACCCTACACTATACAAAAATGCTTGTTGTTTTCTTCAGCCCGTGGCTGCACATTAAGAACAAATTTTGTATCACAACAAAACATATTATAACCATAAAACAAAAGGAAGGTTGGCATAAAAGTTAACAGTCCAGCAGATAAATGCACCACCAGAAGTTCAAAAGCTTAGTTCATTTGATCTGACTCTTAAGTTTTCATGTTGTACTAGCAAATGTTCGATAGTCTGGTTTCAAAACCATGCATATCTTGATGACATCTAACAATGGCTATCCTTGTTTCACAAAGGGTCTCTATTAGGGAATGGACTTGTGTCTGGAGCGCAGATATAACATTGTTTTGAGCTTGCATATCTTGATCATGAGGTCGTTTGGACGAGATTGCCTTAACAACCAACCTAGTATTATGCAGGAACGTGCTTTTGGCACTGTTAGGACAGGTACTGACCCACTACAGCAAGAGGTGACATTGCGGTTATAGTTGCCTTATCACCTTCAGAAGGTGGCGGTTCCATCATTTTTTCCATACCTTGCTGAAAAGTTGAGTTTTTACATTAGTAGTACCAGAACAGAAGATATTAAGGAGGTAGCAAAACCAAACAAAATAGCTTTGGTATATATACATAACTTATTCTGGTGAACCCGTGTAAAATATTACTTGTATTTTACTGTGAAGTACATAATAAACCAGGTTCCAAACATATGACCATGTACCATGGCTAATGTATTGTCCATTTCTTCACATTATATTGACACCTAAGGATAAAGAGACAAAGTTTATAATACGGTAAGCGTAGTATGACATCATTCATATCACAAAACAACTGAGAACAGACAAACATGCAATTGTAACATTGCGTGGGCAAGTCCAGCACGGAACTAGATTACAGATCAAGATCAAAGGAACATCACTCCTCTGTTTTAAACCTTGTAAGGTGCAATGATACGCTAAGACAATTATGTATAAAATTGAAAAGAGTAATAGACATTGGATGCAAACCGTGCAGTTCAATGCACAAGTTAGATTAAGTAGTAGTTAAAAGGCATGAGGATTAAAGACTTACATCAGCGGCTTTGACTGGTGTAGTCATGCCCTTCGTCTTGCTAGTGTGACAGTCCTTGAAGATTTCCATAGCATTTGGTTCAGGTACTTTTTGGTCCTTGTGGGCTTTCCTCTGCATTTGGAACAAGTCAATATAGATCTGTGTAACATCCCAAAATTCTAAATTTTGGAATGTTATATTAAATAAATATATTTGATTGATTGTTTGATTGTGGTGTGGTTGCTTGTGTGAAATTGAGTGAAATTCGAAACTTCCTGAAAGTTAAATGAGAGGGAATAAAATGACTTTCCCAAAACTTTCACCTTGCTTTCTGATCTCTATGAATTCAAATTCTTTCAAATACAAAACCCTAGAGAGAAGATGATATGACTTCTTCCATTTAATTAAATGAAAAGGGTTTTTGAAAAATATTTGAATTTCATTTGGAACTATTTCAAATTCAGAAAACTTCAAGCAACTCAATGATTTTCATGAGAGAAGATAAAATGACTTCTTCAAAACATATGAAATATGAGTTGGAAATTTAAAAGAATCAAATTTAAAGTCCCTTTGAAATTATTTTCAATTTGGAGTTATTTGGGTTTTATTCAAATTATTTTTCTTCAAAAGTAAAATATATGGAAAATTGGGTAACATGATTCCTTACAGTAGAAAATTTGAGAGAAATAAATTTGAAATCATTTTGGTTATTTTTCAAATGATTTTTATTGGGTTTTATTGCATCAGTAGCACTCTTTGCTTTATTTGAAATTTTGTAGATTTTATTTGACGTTAGTAAAATTTTCATCTCGTAAAAAATCTTTTTCTGAAAATTTTAGTATATAATATGCCTATATAAAATTTTAATTTATTTTTGTTATTTGTTTTTCTTTAGTGTCTATTTAAAAAAACTGAACGTACGGGCCATAATTATTTGTCGCTCACACGCGTAGCATAGTGACAGCGGGTGCCTCATCTTATTTTTTTTCTTTCTCCTAAATGGGTCAGGCCCAGCCAGCCATAATCCTTTCCAGTCGTTTCTTTCTTTTCTTCTTTAGCCAAAATTCAAAAAAAAAAACTATAGCGACGTGTACGCGCGCCTGGCCGACCCGTGGTGATTTTTTTAGCCCATGCGGTTCTCCGTTTATTCTATTGGTTCGTCTACGTTTAGTCATACATTGTCTAGTCTTTGACTCTTAAACCTCATTTTCACCTATAAATAGAGACCCGTAGAGCCTCCAAAAATCATCCGATTCGGGTAAAATCAATATTTTGATTTGACTAGATTCATTTAAGAAAAATATTTTTCTCCTCTTCGGCGCGACTTCTGAAATTGTCTCCTCTCTCCGGAGTCATTTTTTTCTCTACCTTATAATGGTATCTTTCTTTGTTTTCTTTTTATACTTCTGTAGTTTATTATTTTCTCTACTAGTACGGTAAAATAATTAGATTATCAATTAGTCTCTATATTTATACATTAGACCTAGAATTCTTTTAGCCATACCTATTTTTCCTCCATAAAACAACTTGGCCCTGATTTTTCAAATAGCCATAACTTTTTACTCGTTCATCCAAATTAGATGAAACCAACGCCTATAGTTTTGTCTTGTTTTCACCTATCTAGTGAACGTGTCGCATCAACTTTTCTGAAAATTTCAAATTTCAATATTTGTTCAGATTCATATTCAAACTTCTTTTGATCATAACTTGAGTTTTATAACTCCGATTTAATTGATTCTTTTTGCAGATCGAAGCTCTTGACCTAAACTTTCTGATAAGGCCAAATTCACATAATTTTGGTACTGTCAGAAATTGTTTTATGTTACAAGACTTAATTGCTTGTTTTTGGAGTTTTTCGAGATCTTTTCTCTGATTCTTTTGCATGATTTCTTATGTGTGATTGCTATTGCTTCCCCACGAGAGATTGAAACAAAGTGTGACGAGTAGAACTATCAGGAGTTATGAGTGCGAATCTTCTACATCAACAGTATGAGGTAAGTTCACACTTTGATCATACTTTTCATTACCCAATTTTTATGCATTAGTTTCCATCCTCAAACATTGCATGATTAGGAAGTGTTTAACATGTGGGTATTGGGAAGTAGATGATGAGGTAGAACCTATTACCTGTTTTATTATCAAACCCCTGGGAGTTACTTCTACGTTACACTTATATTGCCATGCTATGCTCATAGATATGGTTTGGGTTTGAGTGTATCCATGACAGACGTGAGATTATTATTTAATGGTTAACTTAAGGTGGCTACTCTAATACACATCTGGGTGGATTGGTAGGGGCACCCTGGAGCACCCAGTGGTTTGCCCGGGCACCTGGAGAACCCAGTGCTTGCCCAAGGGGATCCCGGAGGACCCATGTGATCACCCTATGGAATGCCACCCAGGCTCAAAGGGATCATAAGATTACTCATGCTAGAAATTTCTGTGTGCAGCCACAAGCCATTATGGGCTCTAGCATAGTTGAGTATGTTGTGTGAGCACTTGAAGAGGTGGACTAGCAGATGTAGGGGAAATGTAGGTGTACCGGTCTGCCCAGAGTAGAGAGTAAATGCTTCTGAAAGATTGTGTCTCGGTCATTCGTTTCTCAAACACCTTGTAGTGCGAGAAATGCAACGGAGGAGATCGAGTCTTGTGAGAAAAAGTGCACAAACCTTTGCAGAGTGTACAAACTAATCATGATTAGCCGTGTCCCCGGTTATGGACAATATCGAGTATCTGGTTCTTGGATTATCATGTTGATCTCATCACTTTACTTAATTAATTTGTTGGGTTGTTAATTTTTAATTGGGATTGAGTTGGAGGAACCTTCTCAATAATTTCAACAAACTATGTAGTTAAATAAAATTTATTCCTTTGTTGTAGGGAAAATTGGCTTTATGCAAAAATAAACTTAGAGCTTTCCACCAGCCAAATATGCATGTAGTGATAGCTATTATTCAACATTATCCTATGGTGTGAATTTGCCAGTACATTCAATGTACTGACCCTTTGTGGCTGCAACGTCTCATGTTGCATGAATCTTACGACGAGTAAGTGATATGTTAGGGTTACGATTTCTACACTCAACTTTTCCGTTGGTGTTGATGGGAATCCACAACCTTTATTACTTCCGCTATATGGATTGAGGTAGTAGTATTTACGTTACTTTATACATTTCATTTACCTCTGTTATAAATCCTCGAGTACTATGTGTGTCAGCATACCGATCCAGGGATGACACTTAAGCACAGAGACTTGACCGTCTGAGGTCAGGTCGCTACAAGATGGTATCAGAGCACATGTTGACTATAGGACGTGACCCCTAGAAACTGGCAAGCCCATGGGAAGATTTTTCTCTACAACTTGATTTTCAAAAAGATCTTTTCCTCTCTTCTTTTCTGAGCTTATTCAAATATTCCCTTTTAGTGAGACTATACCCCTTTCCCCTTTTGACCACGTAGATTCGACTGATGAGACCACTCCAAGAAGTACAAGATATTGGGCAACTAAGACCACTTCGGAATGAAGAGGATTTTACCATGCATTATAATAATGGAAACTACAACGGTTGAAGGCTCCAAAGACTAGGAGAATTTGAAGGCCCTGTATAATTTTCCAGATTTGTATGACATAGGAAGATTACCCTTATGGAACTTGGCAGACTATTGGAGCTGTCAATACCCGAGATCAAGGTGTGTTGGAGATAGACCGGAACATAGAGCATTAGAACTCAAAGATTTTTTCAAGAAAACCCTAAGGCAGGAGATGTCAACTATGGAATGATAGCTCATGGAAATGACAAGAGCAGAAACACGACTAACCATGGTGTTATCAGCCTCTTATGCTATTGCCACCGTGCTGAGTTAAGCATGCATTTCTTTGGAAGGATTGGATGACAAGATGGCTGATGGGGCATCTGTCAGCAAAGGATGCAGTTTTAACCTTAGCTGGTGTATCACCAGGATCTGGAGTATTACATGAAGAAATTTTTGATGGACCTTCAGGAAGCCGTATTTTGACAAAGAAGTGTTTCGTGAAAAACTCGGGACCTAGAAGCTGAAAGTAGCCAAGCTGGAGGAGCAAAACCTTGAGATACCAGAGATTCGTTAGGAACTGAAGGACTGTAGGACCATGGTTAATGCCAAGGATGTTGAAACCTAGAAGTTTGGAACGCAACTCAAGGAATATTGAAGGACATCACGAGAAACTTCGCATCAACGGAGATGATCTGGCAAAAGAACTTGAGAAGGACAAGCACGATCGGAAGAAGTCATCGGAGACATGAGCAACACTTGGAGAGTTTGGCGACATTGAAGATTTATTGACCTTTAGAAGACCAAACCCCTGTTTTATACCGGCATTAGATGCGACATTTGTGAGCTGTCATTTATTTGATGTTTTTCCGACAGCCACAAATAAAAATCTGTCTTTTCAAAACTATTGTTTGTATTGTGTGCATCCCTCTCTATCTCTCTTATCTCACCCCAAACCCACATGGATCCAATAGAGGATGAATGGAGATGAGCTTGTATTTTTCTAGACCGATGAGTCAGTTGGAGACAGACCGATGGATTCAGAACATGGAGGATCACATGGAGAACAACCCTATAGCCGGAAATGATATGACCAAGCATGCTCTTCAGTGCTTTGAAAGAGGTGCTGCTACTTGGTGGAGGATGTACCAAACCATCAATGGATGGCAAAGAGTAACCACTTGGAAAGAATTTAAGTTGAGTTTGCTAAAGTCTCGGGTTGTGTCCCAGAAATTGAAGCCTTATGGAAGTAATATGAAGAAACCTAGTGCATGCAAGCTTTATGGAGAAATAGGACACAACCATAAAGAACACAAGGATGAATGCCCTAATTGTGAAGGAAGTCACCCAGCTGAAAAATGCCCAACTAGGCAGATCACTTGTTTCTTATGTGAAGGGACTACCCACTACCCTGCTCAGTGTCACATTTACCCCATGGTACAACGAACTACCCAACAGAAGAAAGAAGCAATGAAAGGAGCCGTCATGGAAATTTTAGAAGAACCAGTGATGAAGGAAGAGGTGGAGGACACACCAAAAGTAGACCCAATTAAACCCTGCACCAAGTCGTGCTATTCATGTGGAGAAGAAGGACACATCTCCCAGAAATGTATGAATGGGGATCTAGTAGAATTCCCGACAGAGGAAGTAGAGTATGACCCACAAGAAATGGAAGCCCTGATTGGAACGGAAAAGTCCAGGAAGAGAAGTAGATTGGATTCCAGGAAGGAACTGAGTCATATCACCTGTTACAGGTGCAAGGAGTCAGGGCACTACTTCAGCAGTTGCCCAAAAAGGAAACCTCGAGACTTGTTAGAAGTAATATGTTTTTGTTGCAATGAAGCAGGGCACTTTGCCAGAGATTGTCCCAAGGAGAAGGAGACTTGTGATAAATAATTGAGTTGCAACGAGAAATATAGTAGTAGAAGTGGGGACATCTCTTTTTATTAGTGAGGTGTTGAGTTGAGGCATGTGATGGAAATGCAGGAGATTGTAATAATTCGAGAATCGATAAAGATAGCATCGTTTGGTACTGATTTGGATTTATTGAGTTGTTACTCTATGAAGAAGATTTTTGACCATTTTCGAGGATATGAGAAATATGGTCTATGGATGAATTTGTGCATTACAAGGGTGCTAGTACCCTGCGAGGACAATTGACCCCTGGAAAAGAAAAGAATATTCCACTGAGTGGATTTCGGACAAAATGAGTACGAGTTTTGTCTTGATATGTGTGATACCCCAACAGTATGAAGGTATGAAGTACCATTAGATATAAAGGTGGTATTATGTTGGTAATATGGAGCAATGGTAATTCCAGGATGAGTCTGAGTCTGAGTAATCACGTCTGAGTTTGGTGCCAATAGAAGGAAGGGAGACAGTAGAGTTGGATCAATTTAAGAATGCTAGGAAGTTGGATGTTGGAATGGTGATCAGTTGCCCCAATGATGAGTTCAAGGATTTCAAGTGATGAGATGGGCCATAACCCACAGGCCCCAGGACCTGCCAAGAAGCAAGCACATTCTTGCTGAAGGAAAAACCTTGGAAGAAGTTACGATTTTACCCACAGACGATTTTATAGGAGTAAACGCAAAACCTGAGAGTTGTGAAGGAACGATAGATGTTTGTTTGGCTTGCAGAATCAATGGATTCTTCCGAACTTGGTTCATTGACAAGAGAAATTCGGCAATGCTTGTGAGGATGACCGAGTGTTAGAATGCGAGATTCGCTAAACCATGTACAAGGTAATGATTTGGGTGCGGGATGGATTGATCACCATACCGACTTACTCTTATTATTCGCCTATGCTATATGGGATGGTAAATCTGAGTGACTTACCCATAGTAGAGAGACAACGATCAAAACCTTGTTTGAACCTTAGAATGGTATGCCAAATTTTCCCCTTGTACAAGGCAGTTGTTGCCAACCGTAGGTCCTACGATGAGGTTCAAGCCCAAACTTATTTTCTGCAGGGACCCAGTCAAATTGTTTGATGACCACCATGAGATATTGATAGTTGTTTAGTATTGGCGTCAGACTCGTCAGCTAAGAAGACTCAGTCTCGGAATAACCTTACCAAGATGAAAGGACGGAAGAATTGAGGAAAAGGTTATGCTGCTACCGGAAGAGCCCGAGAAGGAATTATCCTAAAGATCTGAGAAGATCGACACTGCCAACAATGAGGATGGAGTATATGAGTTTTGATGGAACCATAACAATGCTTTTAAGGGTGGTAGCACCCGAGACCCCGGAGACGGTCGGGGGATTTTAAGAAGACCCCAAACCTAACCTATTTCTTGCTAGCCTCTCCGAATCACGAGGACGAGATTCATTTTAAGGGTGGTAGGTTTGTAACATCCCAAAATTCTAAATTTTGGAATGTTATATAAATAAATAGATTTGATTGATTGTTTGATTGTGGTGTGGTTGCTTGTGTGAAATTGAGTGAAATTCGAAACTTTTTGAAAGTTAAATGAGAGGGAATAAAATGACTTTCCCAAAACTTTCACTTTGCTTTTTGATCTCCATGAATTCAAATTCTTCCAAATACAAAACCCTAGAGAGAAGATGATATGACTTCTTACATTTAATTAAATGAAAAGGGTTTTTGAAAAATATTTGAATTTCATTTGGAACTATTTCAAATTCAGAAAACTTCAAGCAACTCAATGGTTTTCATGAAAGAAGATAAAATGACTTCTTCAAAACATATGAAATATGAGTTGGAAGTTTAAAAGAATCAAATTTAAAGTCCCTTTGAAATTATTTTCAATTTGGAGTTATTTGGGTTTATTCAAATTATTTTTCTTCAAAAATAAAATATATGGAAAATAGGGTAACATTATTCCCTACAGTAGAAAATTGGAGAGAAATAAATTTGAAATCATTTTGGTTATTTTTAAAATGATTTTTATTGGGTTCATCAGTAGCACTCTTTGCTTTATTTGAAATTTTGTAGATTTTATTTGACGTTAGTAAAATGTTCATATCATAGAAAATATTTTTTATGAAAATTTTGATATATAATATGCCTATATAAAATTTTAATTTATTTTTTTATTTGTTTTCCTTCTGTTTCTATTTAAAAAAATGAACGTACGGGTCATAATTATTTGTCGCCCACACGCGTAGCATAGTGGCAGCGGGCGCCTCATCTTATTTTTTTTCTATCTCGTAAATGGGTCATGCCGAGCCAGCCATAATCTTTTCCAGTCTTTTCTTTCTTTTCTTCTTTAGCCATAATTCAAAAAAAACTGCAGCGCCGTGTACGCGCGCCTGGTCGGCCCGTGGTGATTTTTTTAGCCCATGCGGTTTCCCGTTTATTTTATTTGTTCGTCTATGTTTTAGTCCCACATTGCCTAGCATTTGACCCTTAAATCTCTTTTCCACCTATAAATATAAACCCATAGAGCCTCCAAAAATCAACCGATTCGGGTGAAATCAATATTTTGGTTTGACTAGATTCATTTAAGAAAAAATATTTTTCTCCTCTCCAGCGCGGCTTGTGGAATTGTCTCCTCTCTCCGAAGTCATTTTGTTTTCTCTACCTTATATAGGTATCTTTCTTCGTTCTCTTTTTATACTTCCGTAGTTTATTATTTTCTAGACTAGTATGGTAAAATAATTAGATTATCAATTAGTCTCTGTATTTATACATTAGACCTAGAATTCTTTTAGCCATACATATTTTTCCTCCGTAAAACAGCTTGGCCCTGGTTTTTCAAATAGCCATAACTTTTTATTTGTTCATCCAATTTAGATGAAACCAGCACCTATAGTTTTGTCTTGTTTTCACCTATCCAGCGAACGTGTCACATCAACTTTTTGAAATTTTGAAATTTCAAAAGTTGTTCAGATTCATATTCAAACTTCTTTTGATCATAACTTGAGTTTTATAACTCCGATTTAATTGATTCTTTTTGCAAATCAAAGCTCTTGACCTAAACTTTCTGATAAGGCCAAATTCACATAATTCTGGTACTGTTAGAATTTTTTTATGTTGCAAAAGTTAACTGCTTGTTTTTGGAGTTTTCCGAGATCTTTTCTCCGATTCTTTTGAATGATTGCTTATGTGTGATTGCTATTGCTTGCTCAGGATAGATTGAAACAAAGTGTGACGAGTAGAACTATCAGGAGTTATGAGTGCAAATCTTCTACATCAACAGTACAAGGCAAGTTCACACTTTGATCATACATTTCATTACCCAGTTTTTATGCATTAGTTCCCATCCTCAAACATTGCATGATTAGGAAGTGTTTAACATGTGGGTATTGGTAAGTAGATGATGAGGTAGAACCGATTACCTGTTTTATTATCAAACCCCTGGGAGTTACTTCTACATTACACTTATATTGCCATGCTATGCTTGTAGACGTGGTTTGGGTTTGAGTTTATCCATGACAGATGTGAGATTATTATTTAATGGTTAACTTAAGGTGGCTACTCTAATACACATCTGGGTGGATTGGTAGGGGCACCCTGGAGCACCCAGTGGTTTGCCCGGACACCTGGAGAACCCAGTACTTACCCAAGGGGATCCTGGAGGACCCGTGTGATCACCCTATGGAATGCCACCCAGGCTCAAAGGGATCATAAGATTATTCATGCTAGAAACTTCCGTGTGCAGCCACAAGCTATTATGGGCTCTGGCATAGTTGAGTAAGTTGCGTGAGCTCTTGAAGAGGTGGACTAGCAGATGTAGGGGAAATGTAGGTGTACCGGTATGCCCGGAGTAGAGAGTAAATGCTTCTGAAAGATTGTGTCTCGTTCATCCGTTTCTCAAACACCCTGTAGTGCGAGAAATCCGACGGAGGAGATCGAGTCTTGTGGGGAAAAGTGCACAAACCTCTGCAGAGTGTACAAACTATTCATGATTAGTCGTGTCCCCGTTTATGGACATTCTTGAGTATCTGGTTCTTGGATTATCATGTTGATCTCATCACTTTACTTAATTAATTTGTTGGGTTGTTAATTTTTAATTGGGATTGAGTTGGAGGAACCTTCTCAATAATATCAACAAACTATGTAGTTAAATAAAATTTATTCCTTTGTAGTAGGGAAAAAATGGCTTTATGCAAAAATAAACTTAGAGCTTTCCACTAGCCAAATATGCATGTAGTGATAGCTATTATTCATCATTATCCTATGGTGTGAATTTGCTAGTACATTCAATGTACTAACCCTTTGTGGCTGCAACGTCTCATGTTGCAGGAATCTTACGATGAGTAAGTGATACGTTAGGGTTACGATTTCTACACTCAACTTTGCCATTGGTGTTAATGGGAATCCACAACCTTTGTTACTTCCGCTATATGGATTGAGGTAATAGTATTTACGTTACTTTATACATGTGATTTACCATTGTTATAAATCTTCGAGTACTGTGTGTGTCAGCATACCGATCCAGGGATGACACTTAAGCACAGAGACTTGACTGTCTGTGGTCAGGTCACTACAATCTGATAATATGGCACAACGAAAAGAGTGAAACAACAGCTAATTACAAGGGCCTTGCAGTGTGCAATATAGCTACGAGATGCTGTCATCTGTTGGAATTTCAATTTTGTATGCTTGGCCTTGTTCTTTGAACAGTTCACCTACAAGAAGGTAGATTTTTCAGGCACATGCATAAATAGGAGTTCAACATGTGATCTGATCATATATATATAACATACTTGATACTTTGGATCAGACCAGTGTTTAGTGAGGCCTCTCCACTCTTCATCTGATATATTTTCCACTGGAGATTTTTGGGCAAGTTCACTATTTGCCTTGCCTTCAAAGTTAATTTTCCTCAAGTTATACCGATATTGTCGCAGAGCAGACTTGAAAACATGGGTGCAAGCTTGTCTAGTTGCACCATCTTGGCTATCCAACTTGAACCTCATATGTTGAAAATTATGGGAGTTGCATTATCAGCAACCTAGAAAGTATGGGACAGAGCAAGACGATATTACTAGTTTCCATACATAACCATACTTACAGCTAAATGGTCGCGGAAGGTGTTGAACTGGGTTTCGTCTTTTCCATTCCGGTACTAAATCCATGTTGGGAGGATACATGCATGACACCTAATGACAACCGCTGCCTCCACTACAAAAAAATACACTTCCGTGATGATACGTGTTTGTCACAGTAGGTCGCGTTTTTTGTCATGCATGTACATCCATGACGATTTTATGACAGAATCAAGATAGTCATACATGTGCTATCGTAGAAGTGTTCCATGACATTACCAAAATTATCATCATGGAAGTGTCCACTTCCATGATGATAAATCGCGCGTCACAGAAGTGCTTTCGTCAAGGGTGACCGACACGTGGCATCCACCGTAACGGAATGCCATTAAGCTATCGGGTCGGATTTTGGATCCAATAACCCGTTAATATCCCTAACCAATGGGAAATTTCCACGTGAAAATTCTGATTGGCCGAAGGAAACACGTGTTGCCTCACCATTGGGACAGATGTCATCCACTCATTGGACAGGAGGCGCCTATGATAGGTCGACACGTGGCACGGCCCAATAGTGGCCCATTCCGGTGAAAAAGGTCGGCCCAGTAAAAATTAGCAGGCCGGCCCATATAAGGCCTACTTGTGTCAGGTCCATTTAAGCCCACGGCCCATACGAGATGTGCCAATTTGGCCCGTCAACGGCCCGTTAAAGATTTGACACCATTGCAGCCCATCGTCAGTTCGAGCCCGTTAACAGTCCGCTATATATTTGGGCTCAATATCGGCCCAATGAGATTTCGGCCTGTTGAAAGTGCAACTATCCCTAGGTGGTTTTGGTAATTCCTAACAACATATAGCTCATTGAGCTAATGCTATTCCAAGATTAATATTTCAGGAAAAGCTCAATAAATGGCATGGCATGGATGAGGAAAGTGGACCCCTCAAAATACTAAGGACAAAAAGATTGGCTCAAGCTCAAAGCTCAAGACTCTACATTTTATATTTTAGTGATCCAAGATCACATTGAGTCTATAGGAAAAGCCAATACTATCAAGGAGGGATGAGGTGTTGCTTGATGAGGTTCTTGCTTCACAGTGCTTAGTGATATGCTCCAAAACCTTCAACTACCTTCCCACATCCACATATGACCTAAACCAAAAGTCAAACTCGGCCCCACCGATTCTTTCTATTTGGTGCCACCGAGTTCAGATGTCATAGCCACTTCCACAAACCCTAGGCAAATTGGTCTCACCGATAGGGATCTCGGTCACACCGAGATGGGGTTGTAATCTCTCTGTTTCCCTTCGTAACATTTCGGTCCTACCGAGATGAGCGATCGGTCCCATCGAGATTGCGATGTAAACTCTCTGTTTCCCTTTTGTAACATTTCGGTCACACTGAAATGAGCAAATCGGTCCCATCGAGTTTACCTGACCAACTCTCTGGTTAGCTTATTACCAAAATCGGTCCCACCGAGTTTGTGTAATCGATCACACCGAGATTACATTATGCCCTAACCCTAACCATATCGGTCCCACTGAAAATCCTAACGGCCACTAGGTTTGCTAAATTGGTCCGACTGAGTTTCTCAATTCGGTCTCATCGAGATTGGTAAATTGTGTGTAACGGTTAGTTTTTGTGTGGAGGCTATATATACCCATCCACCCACTCTTCATTCGTGGAGAGAGCCATCAGAACATACCTACACTTCCAATACACATTCTCTGAGAGAGAACCACCTACTCATGTGTTGAGGCCAAGATATTCCATTCCCACCATATGAATCTTGATCTCTAGCCTTCCCCAAGTTGCTTTCCACTCAAATCTTCTTTCCACCAAATCCATATCCTATGAGAGAGAGTTGAGTGTTGGGGAGACTATCATTTGAAGCACAAGAGCAAGGAGTTCATCATCAACACACCATTTGTTACTTCTTGGAGAGTGGTGTCTCCTAGATTGGCTAGGTGTCACTTGGGAGCCTTCGACAAGATTGTGGAGTTGAACTAAGTAGTTTGTAAGGGCAAGGAGACCGCCTACTTCATGAAGATCTACCGCTAGTGAGGCAAGTCCTTCGTGGGCGATGGCCATGATGGGATGGACGAGGTTGCTTCTTCGTGGACCCTTCGTGGGTGGAGCCCTCCGTGGACTCGCGCAATCGTTACCCTTCGTGGGTTGAAGTCTCCATCAACGTGGATGTACGATAGCACCACCTATCGGAACCACGACAAAAACATCCGTGTCTCCAATTGCGTTTGAATTCTCCAAACCCTTCCCTTTACATTCTTGCAAGTTGCATGCTTTGCTTTCCGCTGCTCATAGACTCTTTGCATGCTTGCTTGAATTGTGTTAAGATTGCTTGACTTGTGCTAAGATAGCTAAAATATGCCAAAGACCAAAATTGGGAAAAGGATAGATTTTTAATTGGTCAAGTAGTCTAATCACCCCCCTCCTCTAGACATACTTTCGATCCTACAAGTAGTATTAGAGCTTTGGTCTCCATTTGCTTTGATTTCCATAGCTTTTGGTGGTCATAGCGTTGGTTTCACAACCTAGAAGAGTATGGCGTCTAGCGAGGGAAATTACCACTGTAGAGGTCCTTACTTTGATGGCACTGATTTTGCTAGTTGGAAGCATAAGATGAAAATGCATATTCTTGGACATAACCCCGCCGTTTGGGCTATTGTGTGTGTTGGCTTGCAAGGTGAATTCTTTGATGGGAGAGAACCGAATCGTGAAGCCACCGTGGAAGAGTTGAAAATGCTGCAATACAACGCTCAAGCTTGTGATATCCTCTTCAACGGATTGTGCCCCGAAGAATTCAACAAAATCAGCCGTCTTGAGAATGCAAAGGAAATTTGGGATACTTTGATTGACATGCATGAAGGTACCGACTCCGTCAAGGAATCCAAGTTGGATGTGCTTCAAAGTCAACTTGACAAGTTCAAAATGAAGGATGGTGAAGGTGTCGCTGAAATGTACTCTAGGCTTGCTCTTATCAAAAATGAGATTGTCGGCTTAGGAAGTGAAGAGATGACCAACAAATTCATCATCAAGAAGATCCTAAGAGCCTTGGATGGAAAATACGATATCGTATGCACATTGATCCAAATGATGCCAAATTACAAAGATCTCAAGCCAACAGAAGTCATTGGAAGAATTATTGCTCATGAGATGTCACTCAAGGATAAGGAGGAGCTCCATAACAAATCAAGTGGTGCTTACAAAGCCTCATGTGAAGCCCCCACATCATCAAGTGAGAAACAAACCTTCAATGAAGAATTGAGCTTAATGGTGAAGAACTTCAACAAGTTCTACAAGAATAGAAGCAAAGAGAGAAGTTCCAAGTCAAGGTCCTACAATGACTAAACATCTTCTAGTCGAGAACGAAACTGCTACAATTGTGGAAGACCCGGACACTACTCCAATGAGTGTACGGCTCACCACAAGAGAAGAGAAGATTCTCCCAAAATAAGAAGTAGAAGAGAAGAATCACCATCAAGGGAGAGAAGGAGTAGGGATGATCGATATGAACGAAGACCCTCTCGGAGAAGCAAGGATTCGGAAAGGAAGGACAAGTCATCAAGGAGCTACACAAAACGAAGACATCAAGCTCATGTTGGTGAATGGGTATCCGGCTCCGACTCCGATAATGACTCCGAGAGAAGCTATCACTCCGACTCCGAATATACTCAAGATGAAGGTGTTGCCGGTCTAGCACTTGTGTCAACCAACTCCTACGACATATTTGATTCACCAAATGAAGGAATTGGAAGATGCTTCATGCCCAAAGGTCCAAAGGTATCACACCCCGAGTATGTTGATTTCAATAGTGATGAAGATGACTTGTTAGGTGATGATGATTTACTTGTTGACAACTATAGTGATGAATACTATGATGAAACGTCAATTAATCATGCTAAACAAGATGAAACGAATGACAATGATAAGGAGAAGATTGAGTCTCTAACTAAAGAACTAAACACTCTTAAGTTAGGTCATGAAACTATCTTAGGAGATCATCGAGAACTTTTAAGGACTCATGAGAAATTACGTTTTGAGAAGCTCAATCTTGAGCAAGAGCATGAGTTCTTAAAGGCAATCAATGATGATCTTCACAAGAAAAGTTCTTCTTACATTGCCAAGCATTTACTCTTATCCACTTACATGCCTCAAGTCAAGTCTAGTAACAAGAACAAGAAAGATTCTTCCTCTAGTAGTAACAATAATCATGCTAAATCCAGTGTTGTTGCTTCTAGTAGTTCTCTTGATTCCACTAATGATTCTCTTAGCCAAGTTACACTTTAGAAAGAAAATAGCTTATTGAAGGGAATTATAGAGAAAGGTGTTTACAAGAGCCTTGCCGGGAGTAAGCAATTCGAGGAAATTGTACGCAAGCAGGGAAGGCACCGGAAGAATCAAGGTATTGGTTTTGAATGGAAGTTCAATGCCAATAGAGTTGAGTGGGAAGAAGATCAATACCCCAAGACGAAGTTTGTTCCTCAACAAGAGAAGTATGATCCTACTTCTTCCAAAGGGACACAAGCTCAAGATGATCTTCCACCACAAGACCACAAGAAAAAAGGCAAGTACAAGCTTCAAGAGGAAATTGATGCATTTGAAGAAGCTCCTAAGGCCTTGGTCAAGTGGGTTCCCAAGACTACATCAAGTTCCACTTCATCAAGTACAACTACAACTCCGAGGATTCCCATCAAGATGGTGTGGATCCCAAAGAAGAAGAACTAGAGAGTTCTTGAGGGTGACTCCGCCAACATACTTCACTCTTATCATTTTGGCAAGAACAAGTGCAATCAACTTCCACATCTTGCACTAGCTCAAGGAGTCACAAACCCTCTTGTTGGTAAGACAAGGGACAAGGTAACCTAATGCTCTCATAGACGTCATCTTGTGTGTGCATCACTCTATCTCTATGGATATCCTTGTTTGTTCCTTGTGGGACTAACCCGTGTAGGTATTGAAAGTGCAACTCACTCCAAAGGATAGCCCCGAATGATCTACATCAACTTAGAGCATCCACATCTTCAACACCTACATGAAGTCATCATCGACAAAACCCAAGGTTAGTTCATCCCTCTTAAGGGGGGATCTCACATCTAGGGGAGCATTACTCTAACAATTCAGTTAAAGCAACTCTAATGGTGTGAACACAACAACGCTTTATGTAAAAGTGGTAACCCCACTTGTGCTTAAACGATGAGTATGACCTATGATCAAATGTTCTCATTTGACTCCTAAGTCAATATACTCATATATAGATGACCTAGTCATTGCCAATTGCTTGATAGATGCTAGAATTGTTTGTGCATGCTTTGCCACATATTTCATTTGTCATTTTATTGTGTGAGCATGTTGGTTGCATAATTTACTCATTCGAGGACATCCACTTGTTGTTTTGATTGATTGGTTTCCTTTTATTTTGGCCAAGTGCATGGACAAGAATGCCTAAGAACCTTCTCTAGCTATCTATGCTTTTCTCGTCTCAAACTCTATTCATGCTACATCACAAAATTTGATCAAGTCAGATTCGAACCACTCTGTGTGAGGAGCACTCAGAGTCCCCGATTCGTCATAGAATTAAACTTCCAAAACTTCTTTGTGTGTTCAGGTCTGACCGATTCATCCATTTTGGTCATACCGAGATCACTAAGTCGATCTAGGTTTTTAATCTCGGTGCAACCGACTCGAACTTTTCGGTCACACCGAGTTTCAGTAACTGCTTGCAGTTATGAATCTCGGTGCCACCGAGTTGTTCCACTCGGTCACACCGACAGGGTCAGGCTATATATATCCACGGGTCAAATTTTGGAAAACTTTCCGAACCTCCTCGCCTGTGCTTAGCCTGCTCTGCCTTCCTGGGTCTCCGAATCGTCCTCCTCGTCGCCAGTTGCCTCCTGCCGCTGGTCTCCGCTACCGTCAACGGGAATCATCCCCGCCGTTGCCGCCGTAGCAAGTTCATCGCTGAACTAGGGTATGGACTTGAACTTTGTGCTGTTCTAACTCCGATTCCCCAGCACATTGCTTTGCCATGAATCTTGCCACGATTGAAACATTCTATCCATCGAAAACACTCCGTAGTTTAGTCGTGAATTGAAAATTTAGGGTTAGGTTTCCGCCGAAACCATCTCGGACCGACGAGTTGATGAAATCGGTTCCACCGATTTGGCTCAGGCCATTGCACATGTGATTCCCGGTCTGACCGAGAATTGCAAATCGGTGTGACCGAGTTCAGCACTTTGTGAAACCCTAGCAGTCTCAGTGCAACCAAACTGTGACTCGGTCTGACCGAGTTCACTAGTTTAGGTTCCAAAAGCTGCTTCGGTATCACCCAGTTTACAAATCGGTTGATCTGAAATGCTTTTTGAGGAAAACTAAAACTAAGTTTTTGATTCATTCTTTTGAAAAAACCTCTGTATTTTGTGATCCTCATCCACTCTACCTCATCTATAATCTATTCATAGGGTCTGTTGTCAGTGTTTGCATCATGTCAGATCAGAGTGACAGTCAGAACAAGTCAGAGGAGCAGGTTCACTTGAGTGAGGGCACTAGTCCCTCTAGCAGCTCAGATGATGGCAGCAGGAGCACGCCAAGCAATCTGCCAAAGGCTGCCACCAGGGCCAGCAAGAAAAGAACCTCAGAGTCAGGGGATGAGGACTATGTGGCTGAGGAAGAAGAAACCACCTCAAAGAGGAGAGTCCTAAAGAAGGAATATGACACAGCTGCTGCCACCAAGCCAGGAATGAAGCAAAAGGTTCCTGCCAAGAGAGCTCAAGTGTCTAAGGCCAGAGCATCTACTCAAGAGACTTTGGGATCTGCACCCAAAAAGCAGGTTGTGGCGGAAAAGAAAAGGAAGGAAAGGGTCAAAAATACCACTGCCAGAGTGCTGGGGAGATCTTCAATCATGAAAGACTCTGAAGAAGAGGAAGATGATGCAGCACCAGCATCCAAAGCTCAAAAGCTTATGGGAGATGCCATAAGATCTGGGGCTACTCAATCTAAGCCCAAAGGAACTTCTAAGCCAGCTGCTCCAAAACCCAAAACTGCACCAAAGAGGAGTACCAGGAACATTCTAGCTGCTGAGAAAAACAAGGCCCCAGTGCCTGAAACTGTTGCTGAAGAAGAAGATGATGAGACACATGTTTTGAGGAAGTTAAAGCCAAAAATTCCATATCATAATGATGCTCATCCTGTAGCAGAAAACATGAAGATCAGGAAGGACTCATGATTGAGGCTATGGAGAGAGTCAGATCCATATGCCACCAGAAGGAGAACCGCTGTGGACTACAGGTTCCATACCAAAGAACATCAGGATTTTTATGAGACAGTGTTGCTTGACAAGAAACCAATAGTATGTGACATGAGATGGGTCAACTGGGAGTACATCAAGGAGAATGAAGAACATTATCCAGGAGTATATGACAGTTTCAAGGCTTGTGGAGTTGATGAGTTTGTGGCTCAGAAGCTCACAAAGTGGAATGATGAGCTTATCATGCAGTTCTACTCCACAGCTCACTTCTACCCAGATGGCAAGATAGTCTGGATGTCTGAAGGCACTAGATATCAGTCCACAATAGCAAAATGGGCTCAATTGATCAATGCTCCTGAGGAGAATGAAGATGACTTGGATGTCTATGCCAAAAAGAAGAAGGATCACAACTCCATGGCTAGCATGTACAAGGAGATTCCTGATGCAGATCTTGAGACTCACCAATTTGGATCAGTGAAACACCTGCTGTCAGGACTGCCTACTATCAATTGGATCCTCAAGCACACTCTTCTGCCCAAGTCTGGTGATCACAGAATGATCAGAGGCCACTCCATCAATCTGCTATATATATTTGATGTGCCACAAAAGTTCAAGGTCACGAGTCTTATAGTTGAAACTATCAAGAGGACAGCTGCTGACCAAAAGAGAAGCTGTGGGTATGCACCACAGATCCAGGAGTTGATTAACTCCAAGATGGGCACTGGCACATACTTGTTGGACAAGGAGCACATGCCTATCTATCCATACTTTAAGGACAACCAAGTGGTTATGAATGAGGATGAACCATCTTCTGTGCACATTCAAGCAAAGAGGGAGAAGGAAAAGGCTGAGAAAGCTGCAAAGATGCCAACCATGGAAGAGGTATCTCAGTATCTTCTGAAGAGCAAGCAAGATCAGCTCGGCTACTTGATTGCATCCACTCTAAGGATTGAGAAAGGGCTGGCCACCCTGACTCAAAACCAGGAGAGCTTGGAAAGGATCGTGGAGCAGAAGTTCTATGACATGGATGTGAAGGTAACTGCGATCCAGTCTATTGTGGAGCAACTTCAGGATGATATGCAGGAGAGGAAGGGCAAGACAACCGCTGATGCTTTTGCTAGAGTGCCCAGAGGACAAAGATCTGCTGCAGTGTCTGTTCCGGACACCAGAGCAACTTCATCTGCACCAGCTCCAGGACCTACTCCACCAGCTCCATCTACATCGACTGAAGCCTTCATTCTTGGAGTTATCTGGCCACCACCACCTGAAGACCAAGCCTGAGAGACGATTTAGTGCTATGCATTTTCTAGGAACTTTTTGGTAACTTGTTGCCAAAGGGGGAGAAAAATGTATAAATCATAGGCTTCGAGAGAGAGCGTTGCTGTTTTTTTATTCTCTCTTGCTTTGGTGGTTGAACTTTATTTGCTTGATTGAGATACTTTCTGTCTGTGTGATACTTGGATGATCATGTGTGTTTGATCATATGCTACATTAATGCTTGTTGGATGACATTATCATTTTATCCCTATATGATCATTCACTTTGCTTGGTGATGAGTGCATGTATTTAATTATTATCATTTTGAGCGCTCCACCAAGATGTATGTGACATGGAAGAGTAACCCATGAGCCTAATTCTCTGTGCATTTGCAGTCCAAAGCAAATCATAAACTATGCACAAATTATGTCCGCTGCCGGAGCTTTCCACCCCCAATCTTGGTGTTCCGTGCAATGCACGGGCATCTACGCACGGGAAATTATGTCGAACAGGGCTAGTTGTAAGCAGGCTAGCTCTAAAACCATGATGATAGTGACTGCAGACGGTGACGCTGACTATGGTATGCCGAACACGGCGCCTATACTCAGGTGTCATCTCCGGCGCAGGGTCTTGTCACTTCACTGTGAGGAGCAACACGAAATAATTTGACCAATGGGTAGTACAGTGCTAGTACTACTACTACATCGGTAGTACTACTACTAGTACTAGTAGCACCACCGTCTGGATTTAGGAGTACTACCACGTCCATCTGGATTTTAGTATTTTACTAGCAATATCTAGTAATGCATGTCACAAAAAATGTACTACTCCCTCTGTAAATAAATACATGGTGTTTTATTCCTATCGATGAGAGAACTTAATGTTTTTTTGCTAACTAGAGTACTAATAGGATTACATGCAATGAACTAAACACTGCAAGTCATGTTTGGTAGTCTCAAGTCATTGAAAGCATGCACGACCCACATCTCTCATTGGTTATATGTCACGAAATAATAAACAAGGAGGGAGTTAATGCATCGTGCCTAAGTATTTTGGGATTATTTGGTTTTCGCAAGGTGACTTACACAATATTTTTGTTTACATTCATTAACATTTTATTAGTTAAATCAAAGGTCAAAACTTGGCGCAAAATGCAAAGGGGGCCAATAAACCAGTAAACATCAAATTTCTCTCGTTTGGCCCCAACTAGAGGTCCGGTGAGATGACTATACTGCACCGGCACGGAGGGGGACGCAGCTTCATTGACTTACGACAACTGCCTTTGGGTGAATGACATGTGGGCCCAGGGAGTGGCTGGCCCACCTATCATACAGCCAAAGGCAGGTGCAGTAGAGGGCCGAGGAGTAGTACGAAATCCTACGCACCTACGCACGCTAACCAAGGGCAAGAGCAACCACTCGAATCGCAAGATCAGTTGACTAGAAGCTAAGCTAGACCCATGGAGGCGATGAGCGCGAGCATCAGCCGGTTGTGCCAGATGGTCCACGATGCCGGCCTGCGGCCCGGCACCGAGGAACGTCTCCAGGTAGTATTGCTTGAGGCCGCCAGGGCGAGGGGCCGCTTGGACGACAGCTTCGTCTCCTTGTTCGACGAGGTCCTCGTCGGTTTCCTCGACAAGTTCACCGTCGTCAAGAAGCTTGCCGATGACTTTGACGTAAGTCTCCAGCCGACGCACCCAGGCTCTGCGATGCCCGCCACCCTCAACGTCCACTATGGTGACAATCTCTTCGACGCACTGGTGGCCCTGCGACTGCCCGCCGTCGCGCCGGAGAATGTCCACCTCGAGGTGGCACTCGCCGCGCAATGCCTGGCGCAGCAAGACACCATCGACATAATCACCCACGTCTATGCGCAAATCGTCCACAAGGACTACTACATGCAAGAGGAGGACGATAGGACGCTGGCCTTCTTAGACTGCAGGGCAACCTTTGACGGCACTGTTCAGAAGCACGTTGAGCTCGCCGCCAACGCCGCTGCTCCTCACACGTCGGTTGGTGACCCAGCGCACTAGGGCGTGACGATGTCGTTGATGGATCCGTATGTATTTTTATCTTTCCATCAAATCCATGTAGTAGTATATGATACTACAGTAATTATCTTACCTTTCGCATCAACTTCATAATTTTCGTATGTACTCCATGCATGAACGGCACCAGAACCAAACTTCTCATTACTCTAGGCAAAATCGTTATTTTCTATCTATCGGTCGTGCCATGGAGCAGAACCAAATTTTACAAGTTACGAGTTCGAAAGGAAAAGCCTGCCATGTTCGCGTCGCACCCCCACACGGTTGGTCCGGCACGCCGCTCAAGCGGGAATGCGTGCGGTGTTGCATTTTCACTTACAAGTGGGACCGCAGTTGAGCAAACCGACTATCGGCAAACCCCCACCCCGCCCACTGCACGATGGCTGAGAAAACAGGAGGGAGAAGAGATGGTTGTAGCACGGACTCCAAGAAAATTGGTGTCGGATGCGACTCGTGTGGGTGGCGTGTGTCGTACTGCTAGATGTGAATGCTAGTTATGGCCCATGCCACCCCACTATATCGAGCCTATATCGAGGTACGTAGAAAAAATTTCCTGCAGTCCGTGCTCAGCACTCCTCTATCCCTCTTCTCAGCCAGCCAGCAGACGTGCGGAGCCCATCGTCTGTTTGCTCACATGTGGCCCCACATGTCAGTCAAAACGCAAGAGGACCCACTGAACCTACACATCTTTCACCTCGACATGTTGGTGATGAAAAACAAATCCAATAAAGATCTTCGGTGGCCGCTTTTGGAGTTACTCAAGAGTAGTAAGATTCTATTTACAGTTTAACTCAATATGCACATCTCGTGGCTTCAACTACCACTCTACTTTCTTTCATGACACGACCTGGATGCTGGATGTCCCACGTGTTGGCAAAAGGAGGAAGAACCCGACCAAATCTTCGATTGTGCTCTCGGATTAGACTAGTTGTGCTAACTTAAAAATTTTATTGTGTACTCCCTCCGTTCCAAAATACTTGACTTCCATTTGTCCAAAAATGGATGTACCTATATACTAAAACATGTCTAGATACATATATATTTTGACAAATAGAAGGCATGTATTGTGCAACGGAGGGAGTAGAATGGATGCAAGTTTTTGTATTGGGAAGAAGAGTACATCCATATATTGATAGAGCGCAATTTAGTAGATGTTCTATCACTTTTAGCTAGCACAGAGGCTAGAGATGAGATGAGTGCACTTGTTGATACTCCTACTAGAATAGAGGCTAGACATGAGACTAGATGCGAGGAAGCAATGTCTACTTCTTTACACTCGAAGAAGAAAGAAGCACGTAAGATCGAGCCTCCGTAGATCAACAATGAATGCATCAAGAAGGCACTAATCCAACTTACAGGAGTAGTAAAATGTATTCTTGTGGTTCTTGTTTTCTTTGGTCTTGCTTTTCTAGTCAAAATTGTCATTGGAGTTCGTGCAAAACGGAGGTTAGTTTGGGGTCGTGCGTTGGAGTTGGCCTTACAAGTGGGACCATAGTTAAGGAAACCGACTATCGGCAAACCCCCACCTCGCCCGCCGCGCGATGGCTGAAGTTAGAGAAACGACGAGGTTGAAGAGATTGCTCTAGCACAGACTCCAAGAGATAATATGGTGTCAGATGAATGTCATGGTGGTGGCGTGCCATACTCCTGGACGTGAATGCTTGTACTGGCCCATGCCACCCTACTACTCCTACTACTTACTCCTACTATATAGTACTAGTATCGAGGATTCGAGGTGCTGGTTACGTACAACAAACACATTAACATATGGCTACAGTAAAAACTCCCGCCCGACGCGCGAAGCATGTGAAGCTAGTACAAATAGTGTACTACTATTGTTGATTAGCCTCATCCGATAACCTGTTGCAATGCACATACAATAATGTATTCAGAAAATATTTTTTTTGCTTCGTCTTACCACTCACTAAGAGAAGCGACTCGAAAGCCATTCATAAATTTAGTAAGTTTATCACAGGCATATCATTTTATTACATACAACAGGTCATCAACCCACATCGACAACGAGGATACATTATAAATACTAAAGTTTTCACCACACAACAAATAACAAGCAATGAAATGAACTTCAACTCAACCATTCCTCGATGTTGGAAATGCTTGCTTTGAACCACAAGTGATTCTCTGGGACGGGCCATCGATTGTCGATCTGGAAACCAAGGCAGGACTGATCATCCAGGCTGAAGCGGCCTACTATATCAGTACCAGGGTAGGGAACCACCCAAATGTCCGAGGTATAGACACAATTCCTTCTCATAAATGGTACTGTTAACGTTGTGTCAACAGCAGTTGGATCGCCTTTCACCATCATCGGATAGTTTTGTCCAAGGAAGAGCGAGTTTTCTCCAAGATTATCAATTTTGTACGAGGGAGAAGGAGTTGGCGCTATCACATTAGTATACATCCCGAATACCATGCAACGGGTGTTGGAATAGGTCCGGCGAGTGCGACCATGGGAGACTACACCTGCTTCCTTAGCAGTAACATCATTAGTGGGCTGTATACACACAAGAAGAGGTGATCCATCAGAATTAGTTGCCAGGCGCCACCGAGTATATGGGCGTTGCTCGTCCTCATGCTCGTGATCATCACCATCGTCATCTCCCCCTTGGTTATAAAATTTTTCAAGTATAGGTGGTGGGATGTTCACAGGACCTTGGAAACACAAGAAGAAGGTTAATTAGTAAAGGGAAACTTGCTAACCCGCATGCATGTGGATGAAACAATTATAATTATGGTGGAAGACAAACGTACCGAAACTACGAGGATCCCATGCAAAAACAGTGCCACGAGTGGTGGCAGCAAACACAAGGCCCTCGTATTGAATTGCATCACAGTACTCATCTGTGTACAGAAACTGATTTTTGAGCAATATCCATTGAGTCGAACCACGAAGGACGGCAACAAGCTTGTCGAAGATAGCAACAACTTGATAGTTGTTGTAATTCCAAGAGCGGTTGGGAACTCAACAAATTGCTATCTTCCGTAGAAGACAGTCACCATGATCGTATTTGAACGTGCATACAATACCGGTGTGCTCAACCTCTGGGTAGTCTGCTGAGATTTTTGGAAGCGGAACCCGGTCACGAGTGTACACATTCACAAGTTCCCACTCACAGTTGGACCCAATGTAAACAACCCAATCTCCATTTGCGCCCGCCCAAGCCTTACCCTCAAGCGATGGCATCTTAACATCATACATATTATTATCAAGCGGCATCAACTGGCACAGGGCTAGGCCTCCGTCGTGCCGGCGCCAGTCATCAGGGTCACAACGAAGAAGATAGGGGAGATCAAACCGCTCCTTGACTCTTGGGTTCTTTGTAATGATGTTATTAGTTGAGTCGAGAATGGGCTTGAACGAACCTGACATGCTAGCCGAGGTGATGACGCCGCACCGATCAATGAGTTCCTCCACCACGTCATCTTTCAGATCGGGGCAAGAATAACGGGGTCGTTTCCGGCCTGTTCCCTCCATGGAGAAGACGATCGAACAATGGCAGAAGAAAGGGTGAAGGGCTAAATGAAAATGGAGGAGGGAGAGGAAGAGCGTGCGACAGCAGTTCCAAATCAAGAGGGAAAGGCGAAGAGTCGATGGATGGTTGCGAGTTTGCCACGGTTCACAAAGAGGCGCCCTGGCCTACACGTCCGTTCAGAAATACTCCTACTACTCGCCGTCGTCTCATTGATATGTTGGAACGGGACCACATGTCAATGAAACATGGTGTGTAATTTCTCGTGCAAAATGCGATCTGGCCGCGTTGGCCCGAGGTGCCGCATTAGTTATCGACCTTTATTTTTTTAATGGCGTGCCAATCAGTTTTTAAGCACGACTAACTGGTACTGTACGCAGAGAAAATATAAACTACTCTACCACTACTCCACCTCCAGTACTAGTAGTATAAAAAAGATATATAGGCTGGAGCTTTGAGCGCTTTCTTGCTAAGGGCTGCCCACTTGCTTCTCACACTACCACCCTCTCTCCAGATCTAAAAAAGACGGCCCCTCTCTCCCTCCTCACCGGTGGTCACAGATCCGCCGGGGAAGAAAAGGACGTGCAGTGTTGACACACTCGTCGTCGGCGAGCGAGGTCACGCACTGACGACAAGGCCGTCCTCTCAGACCTAGCGCCCGCGCAGGATGGCCTCCGTCCCCAAGCTCGCTGCTATAGTGTGTGCGGAGGACGACGACCATGAGCGAAGCCACTTCCCGCCGACCCTCAGGTATGCTACCTCTTTTCGAACCATAACCTTGTTCTATTGCCCCATCTGCCACGTCGTTGCATGTGGATCTTTTTCCACTCCACCATCTTCCAATTTTCTATCCTCTGCTCTGTTGGCCATGTAGACGAAAACTATAATTTTCACTATTAAAGGAAACCCTACTTCATGCAGACTAATCCATGTCTGGGTTGAATAAGGAAAGGAAGGGAGACTATACTGTCCAAGAGAGTAGGCATCGAACCCGCATCTAGGTTAAAAAGGGGGAAATCAGTAGCTAAGGAACAAGTCTCGTGTCTCTTGGTTGAAGAAGGGTACAAAGGCATGACAACGCAATAGAGAATGACCAGGTCGATTAGTTTGTTGTCCTCGCATAGGAAAAAGGTGGCTAAAGAGAACAAAAATGGGACGTAATCCACATATGATGCCTGGATATTTGTTGCTCTGGGCAACCATACCTCCCTGACCACTCTGCGTCCGTGGAGGTACATCGTACTGGTGCGCCCACTGTCCGAATGGGCCTCCCATGCTCTTATTGCCACTTTTTTTGTTGTTAGTAGAACGTCAGTAGTCAAGTCAAGCAATGCTACTGCTAAAGTGATGCCACATTTAACTAATTCCGCTCTCAGTCTAATGCCACCGATAATTTTAAGCAATGCCATTTAATGTCACTAGATTACTTCAGGGTTAGCTGTTGATGTGGATGTATTAAAGATTTTTCAGCTAAGGCATTCTAATGCTATTGCACAGCCAGTATACCAACGATGAAACTTGTTACTACCTTCAGATTTTCACACTGTTAATGCTTATAGATTGCATACCTCACTTTCATGAGATAAGTTAATTTTTTTGTACAGTGTCACCAAAATGCCAAGGCGCCGATGTCGTTTTATTTTGGTTAAACTGCACAGACAATTATGAAGACAAGAGGAAAGGTCAAGAGTGGGCACCTCCTCCTCCGGCTGTTCTCTTGATTCGTTCGATCAAGTTTTTATGTTTGATCGATTATCAAGATTGGGATAGCAATTTTTAAGGTCCCCCCGAGTTCGAAATGATATTTACCTTGGAGGTACATGGTTTGCAATTTTTTTATACTGTCATTAGTTAATAATGCTAGTTACCTTTAGACTTTTGTATTTGGTTTAATGCTCATGCACAACTAGTATACCAATGCTGAAACTTGTTACCTTTACATTTTGTATTGTTAATTCTTATAGAAACCTTCCAGTGCTAGAGTTTATTGAAATCTGTTCAGTAAAACCATTATACTATACCCTGTAATAAACTAACTACTCTATTGTTGCACTAGCCACTGGATTAGTGTATATTTGTAGTATTCGAATGGTGTTGCATTAGCGTATTGACATAAATAAAGTGTGGCAAGCTTTCCCAGATATGTGCTCAAGAAAACTACTACCTGTTTTTCTAAATACTAGACATTTGGGTACTTTAAATTGAACCACGAAAACGTCTTATATTAAGGAACAAAGGGTGTAGAGTTCACTCAAATTATCCCGGTAAAGCTAGTCACACCTTTGTTAAAATTAATGTTCATTATGTTATCGAAGGAGGTCTGTATGTTTGTCTCTAATGCCCGTCGACTACATACCTGACATCATGATGTAATGTTAAGTCATTTGTACAGTGTCACTGAATTGTCAAGGTGGTGATGGCATTTTATTTTAGTAGAACTGCACAAAATTTGCTTAAAAGACAATGAAAGGTCAGGAATGGCTCAGTTTTTCAGAAAAAACTATGTATGCCTTCCTGACATCAGCCGCTGTTGCTTTATTTATTCCTTCAAATAGGTGGTTAGAAACAGTCTTGCTACCTTTTCCCATTAAGAAATTGGAATGCTTATATTCGTGAGTCTATGCTTCAACTAGTGCCACTTTTAGAGTAATCACACTTTCAATATCTATGCAAACAGGGATGCTCGATTTTGGTGGAACTGCACAAAAATTCCAACTGGTTCAACATTAGGTGCATGGTTTTTTCCAAACCTCTATATCCAATTGGTGGCACTATGAGGTATTCATTACGAAGGTACATGGTTTGCTACTATCTTGCTACTCTTTTTGTACTGTCATTAGAGGTGCATGTGAATTTGTTTGCATGTGAATTTATTGGCAGGGTGGACCTACATTGGAGGTGTAGGACAGGATTCAATGACTGGATGCTCAATTTCGGTTGTATCGATTTCACCTCTTCCATCACTGCGAACATGGATATCCTTGGTCTGATGAAGAATAGGCGCTATATTTCTGCTTTGAACCAGCAAATCAATTCAGTATGAAATTGTCTAGGGCAAAACATAACTGTATCAGATTGTCCAGTGCAGAACATGACAGATGCTAAGCGGAAGAGACATGTTTAAACCGAAAATACAAGGTGTGGTATATGTTTACTAGCTGCTTGATATTTGTGCAGACTGAGATGTCTGCCCGTTGCTATTTGGCAAACAAACAAAGTGTCCGCAATTTTGGTTGAACTGCACAAGAGAATAGTATAGTCACTGCATGCAGTGCCATTTGAAAATAGACACAGAAAGATTGGATAGTCACTTCATGGACTGCAGAAAAGTAGTACTGTACTATTTATTGGCCAACACAAGGTGCTTCATTGCTTTGGTCTGATTATACAATGGGCATCATTTTGCCTAAGTTAAAGTTTGTATTCCGAAAATAGTCTCACGGTGTGATCGAGAGAAGACCAAATCATATTGCAGTGGATGTTCCTCCATCATGTGTGGTTCGTTCTCATGGTTCCAGCTGTTGGTGAAACCACTTACGTTTGCAAGAGGAATTGTAGAATTCACAAACAAATTTGTCTTTCAGTCTATACTGAATGTTGGCCAAGAGAAGCATCCATGTTAGTAGGAACAACATATGTTTTTTTCTAGATCTTTGCTTTTGGAGCTACATATTTGTATATGATCTGTGAATCATTGAGATGCATTAACATGTTGATCTTATGTATGGGAATCGTACTAGTTAGTTTTAGTTGCGATGCAAGATCCAAAGTGGCCGATCTTTCCTTTTGGAGCTACATATTTGTATATGATCTGTGAATCATTGAGATGCATTAACAGTTACATATTTTTGTTCGCTCAGTGTTTACAAGTTACCAATCGATCACTAGCTAGCCTACAAATGCGCTCCTGGCAGTTTTATTTGCGATGCAAGATGCAAAGTGGCAGTTTTTTGAATAAAAATGCCTATCTCTGAAGAAACTGACAAGCTACACTATCGATCCTACACAGATAAAAATGCCTACCTCTGAAGAAGTTTAAGACTAATTAATTCCGTGAGCAAAGCAGCAAGACCAAGGCATGGCAATAATTAACGGCATGCAGAAGTTTAAGCCTAATTAATTCCAGCAATTTAAGTGGCTGCATGCGTGCCCTCGGCTGTGACTCATTGCATGCTGCTTCTCGTACTACCTGTGAGCGATTCTGAGTGCGTGCATGCAGCTGGCCGTAATTAAGGCAGCTAACTGATGCGAAAAAAGATACGCTTTAATTGTTGCGGGCTTATTAAATCCGTGGAATCATTATTGACAAGGAGGGAGATGATTCGAGTGCACTCATTTGACCGCCATGCCGGCGTGCGACCCAGACGGGACGGGACGGCACAATCATAATTTCAGTTTCTCTAGTTTTCCACGGCAAGCTGGCGTGCTAAGCCATTATGCATTGAATTCCGATGACCGTCGCGCTACCTTCCGCCTATAAGTACTGCTTCCCGGCCTTCTCCGGTGCCACCATGACCCAACTCGCCATATCCTCATAAGCCCCCACCGGCCTGACGTCGCTCGCCACGTCCGCCATGCCCCCGCCCGTCCGCGGTAGGCGACGCAGGAGGCGGTCACCGCCAGAACTAGCATTTGGGTTTTCACTGGAAGGCAGACGGAGGGAGGAGGCATTCAATCTGTCTTTAGATGGCAATGCGGAGATCGAGGAGTTGTTGGAGCTTGACCGCATGGCGGAGGAGTAGGAGTTGTTGGAGCGTGACCGCCTGGCGGAGGAGCAGCGTATCGCCGATTTGCGCCGTCGGCGGGACATGGAGCAGCAGCGCACCGATGCTCTGAGTCACGAGCAGAGCGCCCGCAACTGGGCCGACTACGTGGAGGCCGACGCTCGGCAAATAGCCCTGGAGGTTGTCGGGCACACACACGTTCGCGATGCCGATTTTTACTACCAGCTCGTCAAGTGGGTTTCCCGCTTGGAAGCCGAAGCTTCGGTGGACCACGCCGGCATGGAAAGGGCCAACGCACGCGAGCAACACGCCCTATCGCACCTCTTGCAAGTCTGAGGCGAGGCGCATGACGTCGGTGCCGGCGTTTAGCGTGTACCACAGATGGCGGCTGGCATCGTCTAGTTAGCTAAGAGTAAGTTAGTACTTGTATGCTACTAGAGTATTAGTGGGAGTAGATAGTTAACTTGGCTATGATGGTTGTCAACGTGGAAGTTCAGTACTCTATATGTGGATCAGACCTGTTACTTTGCTCTGAATGTTGAACTTTCCGTTTGAACGTATGGAATGGGCTGTTATTTTTTTAAATGGGTTGTATTTGTCCTCCACGGGTTTAGAGGCTGACTTGTGGGCCTAGCAAGTTGACACGTACACAATCAGGAGATGATTGTACGTGGAGAGGGTGACAGCAGGGACCCGCCAAGGTCATGGCAGTACGCAAGCAAGTGCCTCCTTATTTCAAGCCATTAAAAAAGTGGCTCCTCCTAGTGGATTTCTGACATCTGGGTCCCATGCCATTGTCAATGTTGTCAATAAACGAGAGAATTGCACAATGAGCGGCTGACGCCAGGGACCCAGCAGCTCGCCCAATTATTTTTGTTTTGGGTTAATTTGATAAATGCCACTCCAAATCTGGTGTATCCGAGAAATGCCACTGTAATTTCCAAGCTTTGAAAAATGCCATTTCATGCCATTTCTAGTGGCATTTTACGAAGTCTGGAGTGGCGTTTTTCAAAGTTTGCAAACTGCAGTGGCGTTTTTCAAAGTTTGCAAAAATTGCAGTGGCATTTTTCAAAGTTTGGAAATTGTAGTGGCATTTTTATGAATCGCCATAATTGGAGTGGCATTTATCTAATTTGTTTTTGAGACGGAAGCAGGGTGTCAACTGGGCTGTGCGGGACACTCTGGCCTATCTAGACAGTCTTTTATTTTATGTTTACCACAGACCAGCCCAGTAGTTTTTTTCTTTCTGAAAATGGCTAGCCTAGTTTTTTTGTGATTTGTCAAGTAAGTCGCTTTATCAGGCCTTCTGGGCTGCAAATCTTTCAAGACGAGGAGAGCTTCATTCGGCTGGCCGAGAAAATGGCCTATCAGTAATGAGAAATGGGCTGTACATTTTTAAAACACATCAAACCGGCAATTTGTTTCAAATATCTTTTTTTCATTTCGAGATTTTAAATTGCATTGGTTTTATGCGTGGACAATTTATTGGATTTTATATTGACATACATTTATTTTTAAAATCAGTCTAAATGTGACTCGAAATTTGGGGATTAAAAACAGTTCAGACCGCACCGACATATGCAAAATTCCGTATGATTTTTTAACCGGGGCCACAATATGGGCTGTAATGCTAACAAAAAGAATATGGGATCCAAAAAACCCCGTAAGAATTAGAAAATGGGCTATAAATTATTTGAAATAATGGCAGATGGGTTGTATACTATTTTCCATAGATTTGAGGCTTTCCACAGATGGCCTGTATACTGTTGGATGTCCATCCAACAGCCGTCGTGCTTCTTCAATCTCTGCTCTTCCTGCTCCAGCCGCTCAAACAAGCGTCAGCGGGACTGCCTGCTCCCTCCTCCCCGCGGCCGGCTGTGCTACCACGCAGGCCTCACCGCCCCACCGTACTCCCATCGCCGGCCTAGCCATCCCTCTACTCACCCACACCTGCTGTTATTCTCCGGCGATGGCAGACGAACCAGTAAACCCTCGTACAGTCATACTCCCCTTCGCGTGGGAAACAAAAAAAAACTGCCGAGTCTTCCCTGCCTCCATGTCGTTCCCTTCCTAGGCCTCGCCGTCGTCCACCTCCCTGGTGCTCTCGATGTGGCGTGGTCAACGTGGTCAACGACCGACATGCATCTGAAGTGGATAGTACGTGGAGAGGCTGACAGCTGGGTCCACGGCCGCATGCAAGGAAATGCCTCCTTATTACATGCAAAATAATGATTCCTCCACCTGACATCTGGGACCCACCGAAAGGGCCTCTGTATTTTGCAAAAAAACATTACCGCCGCTGACAGCTCGGACCCACCAGCTATATCTTCGCACGCAAGGAAGTGCCTCCTTATTACGCACAAAAAATGAATACTCCCCCTGCTAGCTGGGACCCAGTATAGTGGGCCCACTAAGTTGACAGGGACGAAGGGCTTTGTCAACTTAGTCGATATGCACGATTCTAGCTCGACTGGTCGTACAATGTCCATCCAACGGACGTAGTGCTTCTTCAACCTCTGGTCTTCTTGCTCCAGCCGCCAAAAGCAGCGCCGGTGATGCTGCCTGCTCCTGCCTCCCGTGGCCGGCTGTGGTGCCGCGGAGGCCTCACCGCCCCCATACTACTCCCACCGCTGGCCAGGCCATCCCTCCACTCCACTCACCCACACCCCCTGTTATTCTGCGGTGACGGCAGCGCAGCCGAACCAGTGAACCCTTGTACTCCACTCCGCGTGGGCATCCACTGCCGCATCTTCCCCGGCTCCGCGTTGTCCCCTTCCTAGGTGTCGCCGTCGTCCACCGCCGTGGTGCTCTTGGTGCGGCATGGTCAATGTGGTCAACGACCGAATTCCATCGGAAGAATACTGTACGTGGAGAGGCTGACAGCTGGATCCATGGCAGCCGCAAGGAAGTGCCTCCTTATTATGCGGAAAATAATCATTCCTCCACCTAAAAGCAGGGACCCACCGGACGCCCACCAATATTTCGCAAAAAAATCATTTGCCCCTGACTGCTGGGACCCACCCGAGGGCCACCGTATTTCGCAAAAAAAAAAAATTCCCCCTGTTGTCAGCTCGGACCCACCGGAAGTGCCTCCTTATTACGCACAAAAAAATGAATACCCCCTGCTAGCTGGGACCCACCTTGGTGGGAGGCTGACTTGTGGGCCTTCTTAGTTGACAGGGGCGGAGGGCTTTGTCAACTTAGTCAATATAAACGATTCTAGCTCCAATGACCGTACGATGTCCATCCAACGGCCGTAGTGCTTCTTCAACCTCTGGTCTTCTTGCTCCAGCCACCCAAAGCAGCGCCGGTCGTGCCGCATGCTCCTGCCTCCCGTGGTCGGCTGTGCTGCCGCGGAGGCCTCACCCTCCTACTATTCCCACCGCTGGCCAGGCCCTGCGGCGACGGCAGCCTCACACCGCAGCCGAACCAGTGAACCCTCATACTCCTCTCCGCGTGGGCTTCCATTGCCGCGTCTTCCCCGGCTCCCCGTCGTCCCCTTCCAAGGCCTCGCCGTCGTCCACCGCCCTGGTGCTCTAGGCGCGACGTGGTCAACGTGGTCAAGGAACGACTTCCATCGGACGTGGACTGTACGTGGAGAGGCTGACAGCTGGGTCCACGGCCGCAGCAAGGAAGTGCCTCCTTATTACGCGGAAAATAATGATTCCTCCACCTGACAGCTGGGACCCACCGGACGGGGCACTGTATTTCGTGAAAAAAACGTTTCCCCCTGACTGCTGGGACCCACCAGATACATCTTCGCACACAAGGAAGTGCGTCCGGGCAAAAAAAACGATTCGCCCCCCTGATTGCTGGGACCCACCAGCTACATCTTCGCAAGTAAGGAAGTGCCTGATAGTCGGGACCCACCTGGTCGAAGCGTATGTAGCGTTGTCCTTCTGGCCATGAACGTGTACGTACATATATACTGGTGGATGTAGAGGCGCGCACGTGTCGTAGCAGAGGCGCGTACGTGTCGTAGTAGAGGCACGCACATAGCATGTACATGTACATATAGCGGCCAGGGTGCAAGAAAGAAAATACGGCCACGTATGTGTACATACGGGTGGGGTCTCGAATGCCTACTCGCGCATACGTACGGCCAGGGCTCGTGTACATGGCTGGGCCGGAACGGAGAAACATCATCGTCGTCGTGTTCATGGGGAGGCAACGGAGTGGGTCGTGTTCATGGGGAGGAAACAGAATGCGTCGTGTTCATTGGGAGGCAACGGAACGCGTGGGAGCCAACCGGCTGGGTCGGAACGGAATGCGTGGTCGTGTTCATCGGGAGGGCTTGGACAGAACATGCGATGGAAACGAGGCCTGGCGTACCGCACAACGGAGGAAACAGACCTCCTATGTTCGAAACGGGGTCCTGTTGATTGGGAGGGGTCTAGCGTACCGCAAAATGGAGGAAACGGACCTCCTACGGTCGAAACAGGGGTCCTGTTGATCGGGAGGGGTGTGGCGTACCGCAAAAAGGACGAAACGGACTTGTGTTGGAGCGCTACGGTCGAAATGGGGGTCCTGTTCATCGGGAGGGGTGTGGCATACCGCAAAACGGGACTCCACGGGATACTGTTCATCTCCACCGTCGACCTCCTCCAGCCTCCACGGGCTACCGTCGACCTCCTCCAGCCTCCACGGGCTCCTGTTCATTTAGCCTCGACCGCGTGCTACTCCACAGGCTATTGTTCAACTACCCCTCCACCGTCTACTGTTCATCCAGCCCTCCACACCACGGGGTCCTGTTCAACCACCCCTCTACGGGCACCCCTCCACCGTCTACTGTTCATCCAACCCTCCACCACACCACGGGGTCCTGTTCATCCAGAGGCAACGCCACCGCTCACTGTCCATCCAAACCGCCCGCAATGCTCATTGTTCATCCCAGAGGCAGCATCGATCGGCTTCAGTTAGCAGCAGTAGCGAAGGAATCGCTCGATTGGGTTCAGTTAACAGCCATCGATCGATCGCTCGGGTTCAGTAACGTGTAGCCTGCAGTGCAATCGCTCGGGTTCAGTTAGATCCCAACACCTCGCTCGGCTTCAGTTAGAGCCAATGCCTCGCACACACGCGCGTACGTGTATGAGAGAAACGCGCATCGCTCGGCCCCCGACCTACCACCGTTACCGTGAACTCCCCGAAATTTTCCTCCCCCTCGCTTCTACCACGGTTTTTTCCGTCATGGACGACCCAAAGAATGTCATGCAGCTGCGTCTCCGGCCCGCCCAGGACGAAAAGCCCATTTTCTGTCATGATTTTTTGTCATAGAAGTAGGAGCCCACCACATATATGATGATACCGGGTTTTGTCACAATTATCGTCATGGAAGTGTCATATGTATGACAGAAAAAAATTTCGTTCGGCCCAAAATGTCCCGGATGTGTCTTTTTTGTAGTGCTCTAATACTAACTTGGCTGACTCTGTAGCATCATGTGGCCTTTTTAATGCTGCCTCAAAACGGATCTCCATTCTTCCTCCTCTAGATTTAGTTAACCTATCGAGCATTATCCCTGATGTTTGTTTCCTCTTGCACCTAGGTGCTAGTCCAACAACGAACATAGGAAGTGTTAGTGTACATCAAACGGTGAGACTCCATATAAAGAAGCATGCTACTGTAACTTGACTCCGGCAACTACCTTCTTGCTATTGAAGCTCACAAGGTTCATCTGATCTTGCCAACTCATCTTGTGTCAAGAGTGTTTTGGAAGTAGTGTCATGTGGCAAGGGAGCTTGGGAACATGCTGCTAGCTGAGTTGACAAACGAGTAACTCGTGCAGCTAGTGGTACTATGGAAGGTGTTGCAACAACTAGGGCTATCGATGCTTGTTTGGTGGTAGCTATTAGTTTCTATTCGGCTTGTTTTGCAGCTCGTGTAGCACGGGATACCGCATTTTTACAATTTTCCAGTGGACTTTGACCTTCTATTGCACCATCAGTACCAGCAGAATCTGCATAATTCTTCCGCTTCTGATTCGGTGTGTCCTCAGTACTAACACCATCCCCTGTCATTCTGTGTTCCTTCCTCTATATCTATGCCATGTTAAGTCAAGCCGACAAGTAAAAGGAATAATAATTTAGTTCTTCAGAACAAATTGATGCGTGATACAGACGAACTGAACTTTGATGGTAGACAACCACATGATAGGAGGATGTAATATGTATGAAAAATAGGACGATATGAGAACTATGATGTGTAAACTAAGCAGAAGGCATTTCAATAAATTATAAGCAATGCAATGGAAGGTAGACACCATATGAAAGATGCTACAAATATCGCTCTGCCAAGTTAACAGTGCCTCGTCATAACTGGCATTTAAACAAATGTGAAGCAGTACAAGAAATAAATCATATGCAAGATGCAAACAACATCACACTACCAAGTTAAATGTCAAGTTAAATGTGAAGCATTACCATTGCATATTCACTACATTGCATATTCACAACTTATGATGTGTAAACTAAGCAGAAGGCATTACAACAAATTAGAAGCAATGAAAGCTAGACACCATATGTAAGATGCAACGAATATCACGCTACCAAGTTAAACCTCTGTCATCATTAGTGCCATTTCAACAAATTAGTAGTACAAGCTAGAAAATGATGCGAGATGTAAACTATATCAGACTCCCAATTTATACGTGTCTTGCGAAAAGTGATTGTTGCAGGTTACTGTAACACCCACAATGCGGCTATATCTCCCACGTGTCGAGGCATGACTTAGAGGCATAGCCGCATGGTAGGTTTCTCGCAAGAGGGGTAATCTTCACACAATCCCAAGTACTGAATAAGAAGGGGATAAAGAGTTCGCTTACAATCGCCACTTCACACAATACATAAGTAAATCATACATCATCCAAAATACAATCAAGGTCTGACTACGGAACCAAAATAAAAGGAAGACAACCCCATATGCTAGATCCCGATCGTCCCAACTGGGCTCCACTACTGATCAACCAGAAAGACACAAAACAACGAACAAGATCTTCATCGAGCTCCCATCCGAGCTGGGTTGCGCCATCTGCACTGGTATCATCGGCATCGACAACTGTTTGGAAGTATCTATGAGTCACGATGACTCAACAATCTCACACCCGCGAGATCAAGACTATTTAAGCTTATGGGTAGGAATGGGGTAGTGAGGTGGAGCTGCAGCAAGCACTAAGCATACATGGTGGCTAACTTATGCAAATAAGAGCGAGAAGAGAAGCAACGCAACGGTCGTGAACTAGAAGTGATCAAGAAGTGATCCTGAAACTACTTACGTTCAAGCATAACACAAGAACCGTGTTCACTTCCCGGACTCCGCCGAGAAGAGGCCATCACGGCTACACACGCGGTTGATTCATTTTAATTAAGTTAAGTGTCAAGTTCTCTACAACCGGATATTAACAAATTCCCATCTGCCACATAACCGCAGGCACGACTTTCGAAAGTTCACAACCCTGCACGGGTGTCCCAACTTAGCCCATCACAAGCTCTCACGGTCAACGAAGGATATTCCTTCTCGCGGGAAGACCTGAACAGTCTCGGAATCCCGCTTAGAAGACATTTCGACAATGGTAAAACAAGACCAGGAAAGCCACCCGATGTGCCGACAATCCCGGTAGGAGTCGCACGTATCTCGTTCTCAGGGCAACACCGGATGAGACTAGCTACGAGTAAAATCAACCCTCAAGTTTCCCCGAGGTGGCCCCGCAGGCAGCTCGGTTCGGACCAACACTTAGAGAAGCACTGGACCGGGGGGGGTTAAAATAAAGATGACCCTTGGGTTGGCCGACCCAAGGGAAGGGTAACAGGTTGTTAGGAAAATGTTAAACCTAGGTTGGGCCTTGCTGGAGGAGTTTTATTCAAAGCGAACTGTCAAGGGGTTCCCATAACACCCAACCGCGTAAGGAACACAAAATCAAGGAACATAACACGGATATGATGGAAACTAGGGCGACAAGAGTGGAACAAGACATCAGCCTTAAGGCCGAGCTTTCCACCCTTTGCCAAGTATATAGATGCATTAATTAAATAAGATATATTGCGATATCCCAACATATCCATGTTCCAACATGGAACAAACTTCAACTTCACCTGCAACTAGCAATGCTATAAGATGGGCTGAGCAAAAGCGGTAACTTAGCCAAACAACGGTTTGCTAGGAAGGTGGGTTAGAGGCTTAACATGGCAATATGGGAGGCTTGATATAGCAAGTGGTAGGTAGCGGGACATAGCGATAGAGAGGACAACTAGCAAGCAAAGATAGAAGTGATTTCGAGGGTATGGTCATCTTGCCTGAGATCCTGCAAGGAAGAAGAACGAGTCCATGATGAAGACAAACGAACGTAGTCGAACGAATCCTCACAACTCCGGAACGAAACCGAAGCTAACTACAGAAGCAACCCGGGAAGAAGCAAGCAACATGGTAAACAACCATCACGTAATCATGGCATGATGCACAACCAAGTATGATGCATGTCCGGTTTAATGAGGCATGGCATGGCAAAGTGCACAAGCAAACCTACAAATTAAGTGGAGCTCAATATGTTGCATATTGACGAAACACCACGTCAATTATTTAGTTCTCTCTCGTTTATGTACCCAACACTGTTAAATGTTATTAAACATGGCAAGGGGTTAAGCACAACAAAACTACCTATCTAGGCAAGTTTAAATGAGGCCGGAAACAACGAACAACAATTCCGGTAAATCCCCATATGCATATTTCAAAGTTGGTACTGTTCTGCCCTATACAAAATTTTAGAGTTATTAACATGCAAAGTAAAGCTACCATGTTAAACTAGGCAGTTTTCTACCCCATTTACATATAACTATTATTAAGTTTGGAGCTATGGTTATTTAGTTATGAAATAAAGCATTTTTGCATGGCATTTGAGCAAAATGAACAAACAACAAGGTTAAACATTTTAAACATGGATGAAAGTGTCAAATTATTAAACTACACAAAATTCTAAGCATTTTACATATATAATTTGTTTTAATATGATGCACCGTTTGAGAGATATCATATGCATGAACAACAGGGGGTTTTCTGTAAAACAGTCGTCTCTAGAATAAAAGCTAAAATCGCAGGTAGGAAAAAAACATGATCGAGCTGAAAGGCTGGGCTCTCACCATGGGCCATGGCCCACGCCGGTGAAGCAGTGGCAGGCCGGTGCTGGAGCTGGGCCTCGCGTGGGAGCTGGGCCAGGCCAGGGCGTGCGGCGGCCCATGCGGGCGAGAGGGGGCAAGCGCTGGGCGTCGTCCTCTCCCATGCGCCTCATGAGCAGAAGAACGTGGCGGCGGCGCGACAACGCTCGGCGATGGCGGGGTCCGGCGACGCTGGCGAGGCCGGGAACGGGTCGCAGGGCCCCGGATCCGGTGGATCCCGGCCGGATCTGGCGAAGGCGGGGCTAACGACGAGCTACCTGGGTGGCGGCAGCGGGCACCTACGAGAGAGAGGGAGAACTTAGAGAGAGAGAGGCCGAAGGTGGGAGGAGAAGGAAGTAGAGAGGCGAGGCTTGCGGGGCTGGCCTTCTGGAGGTCTCCGGCGATGGGCGACGCTCGTACCGGCGAGCGCGGACGGCGGGGCAGCGGGGCGCTGTTGGTGGCGGAGTCCCGATTTGGATCGCTCGGGCGAGCGGGTACGGGCGGCGGCGCAGTTGGACCTACTTGGGCCGGGCAGGATTGCGAATGGGCCTGGAGGGTCGCGGTGGTGGTGGAGGCTGAGGGGACGATGTGGCGCCGTTGGAGTGGTGGAGGGAGGCGGTTACGGCGGCGCAGGCCAGTGGGGATGCGCCAAGTGGCGGCGGAGGGTGCAGCCGGCGCGGAAATGGAGTGTGGAGGTGGTTGCATGATGATAGGGGGTATGAATTTCGAGGGGGGAGGAGAAGGCCAAAAATGGCATGTGGGTGAGCTTAAATAGGGTAGGGGCTATGGTTTGATGGGTTTGAGGCCGATTTGGACCCTCCGATCGCAATCGAACGGTTCCGGTCGGAGGGGAGGTTTAGTGGGCTGGGTTAGTGGGCTGTGAAGAGGTGTTGGGCTGAGAGGAAAGAGGAGGAATGCAGCCCGGCAACCGTTTTCCGGAGACCTAAAATGTCCGACGTATGACCGGCTATATTGCCGCTAGAGTTTAACGGTTGGGCTATCACACGAACTCTGAATGCAATGAAATTTGGCAAGCGTTCTATCTACACTATAATAAGAGCGCACGCAAACTTTCAACCCATTCCGAGAACATTTTCTGGCCTCTTATAAAATATTATTTCGGATGTGCCGCGGGCGTGTGCAAGTGTGTCTAGGCTCAGAACAGACAACGGAGAGAACTGGGCAAACCCGGACAGATGCAAGTTTCAAAAACATGCATATGCAATGCAGATGATGACATGGCAAGATGCAACACGCAAGCGAAAGACAAGGCAACAACAGCGAATAACTGGAAGACACCTGGAGCAGCGGTCTCGGGGCGTTACAACACTCCACCACTACAAGAGGATCTCGTCTCGAGATCTAGGATGGTACCGGAGGGAAAAACAGAAGAGGAAGAGAAGAGGTAAAACTAAGTTGCTTCTTCGACAAATAAGTGAAACCAAAGAACCTTGCGAGGTTGAACAAATTGAAAGAAAGAATACAACAAAGATGAACAAAGTTGAAAACACTCTGTTAGAAAAGAGGAACAAGGAACCTTACTAGAACCTTGTAGGTTGAAAGACATAAGAAAAAGGGTTGCAATGGACAAGAAGTACATGCAAGCATTCCGGTAGAAACGAGATGTACAATGAACGATAAGGATCAATTACGACAACACTCCGGTTGGAAATGGAAGGCATAGAATATGAACTTGGCAAAAAGAAAGCACTTGGATGAGACTCCGGTCAGAAGAGGAATGATAGCCACAACACTCCGGTTAAAACAAGATAGAGAAGGAAAAGAATGATATAATTTGGACATCACTCCGATTGTAAATGGGAATCGAACATGAACTTGACAAGATAAGAGTATACCTGACGAAATCAACAACACACTGCCTCCGGAACTATTGAAAGAATGACACAATGTGTAAGAAAGATTTCAGACAGCAATCCGGTTGAGAAGGGAGGCAAAAACTTGATAAGATGAGAGAACTTGAATGAAGGACACGACACTCCGGTTGAATGGATAGACAAAAGAAAGAGCATGATCTTGGCAAAATGAGATGATAAGATGAAGAGAGCAACATCACCATGCCTCCGGAACAAATGAATGGAAAAACTAGATGGTTGGAAAGAAAAAAAATGAAGAAGAAGAATGACAACTCTCGCAAATAAAATTGAAACAGCATGCTTACGAAGAAAAGGTTGAACGGAGTTGTTGGATTATCAACAACGAAAGCATAAGCTTGATGTGGGCTAATGGAAGACATCTCAAAATTATGAGGTGACAACCTGCCACTCACGGGAAAAAGATCTGACTGAGAGCTAGAAAAGATAGAAAGCTTCTCCCACCGAGGTGATAAGAGAATTTGGATCATAGGTAATCATCACAAAGAGCAACATTCCCAATGGAAGGCTTTAGGTGAAATATATACCAAGATAACTCGAAGGAAGAAAGTGATGGGTTTAAATACCTCATTCCTGACAACTTGCGAATCATGGAACACGAAAGAAATTGTCAAGAATGACATAACACCACCTCAAAAGATGAGATATGAAAGAATTGCACTTAGGAATGCAAGATGAAGAATGCTTGGACTCCACAAAACAAGACATGTGTTGAACACCATATTTATTTTAGAGTATAGCTTGGCAGATCTTAACTCCAAGAGAAATCTTGAAGAACAATTGAAGAATGAAATGAATCCTTGCCGAACAACCATGTAGAGCCTCCATGAAGAACTCCAGTAATAAAAGGATGATCAAAAGAAGTGAAGGATGAAAAGAATAAGATTGAAGCCTTGCAATGATTTAGATGGATCTTCGTGATGATATAACCGAGAAAACTTCAAACTCCGGAAAGAAAAGATGAAGGATCTCGAACCAAGAATGTGACATGATGAACAACTCTGGAAAGAAGAAGCTAGAACACTTGGATGAAACAAGAATAAGAATTATGTTATGCGTATCCTTCACTAATTTAGATTGATGACAAGCAACAGATTTGACATACTACTTATTCTTGTAGAAAGGATTAAGAGAGATATAGCGCAAACTTTGGAAGGTCTTCAACGAACCACCGGTAGGATTGTAAAGAACGAATGAATATATATGATAACCAAGGAAGATAACTCTTAAACGAACCACTGTAGGAATTGAACATGAAAGTAGCAAAGGCAAAATTCACCGGGAAGAACTGGAAAACGAATGAAGATGCTTGAGGGAATTTAGATACAATTCCTACATCCAGTTGTATCCACCTTAAACACATAACCAAGAAACCTTTGGAAATCATTTACCTCAACCTTCGAAAAGCATCCGTTATACGAGTTATGGTAATACTCCCGAACTCCCGCCCCAGTACTGGGTGGCATCGAGGTTATCTCACCAACAACTACATAAAAGAGATTTTCGATGTCGGCGAAACTCAGGTATTCCAGAACTGCAACGATAAAATTGTGACGACAACACCTCAGAGCTCAACTCCCCGGGACACTGCCACAATCCCTAATTGTCAGGAGGCACCAAGAACAATGTTCTCATCACAAAACCATCGGAACGATTCCAAGATACCCGCGTGATCCTAAATTTTTTTTCATGAAATTTGAGGAGAGGAGAGTCAAAAGTTCTACGTCAGGAGGCCTCACCAGAGCGAAGAAGAGACCGAGGAGTAAAAAGAACCCTACTCTCCGTTATATATAATCCTAAGACTCAAATCATTTTGTTCTAGACTCAACAATGTCAGCGATTCGATCAAGCAGGGGGCTCCTAAGTTGAGGAAGGCTCTGATACCAACTTGTAACACGCACAATGTGGCTATATCTCCCACGTGTCGGGGCACGACTTAGAGGCATAGTCGCATGGTAGGTTTGTCGCAAGAGGGGTAATCTTCACACAATCCCATGTACTGAATAAGAAAGGGATAAAGAGTTGGCTTACAATCGCCACTTCACACAATACATAAGTAAATCATACATCATCCAAAATACAATCAAGGTCCGACTATGGAACCATAATAAAAGGAAGACAACCCCAAATGCTAGATCCCGATCGTCCCAACTGGCTCCTGATCCTACCCTCGAAATCACTTCTATCTTTACTTGCTAGTTATTCGCTCTATCGCTATGTCGCGCTGCCTACCACTTGTTTATCATGCCTCCCATATTGCCATGTCAAGCCTCTAACCCACCTTTCCTAGCAAACTGTTGTTTGGCTAAGTTACCGCTTTTTCTCAATACCTCTTATAGCGTTGTTAGTTGCAGGTGAAACTGAAGTTTGTTCCATGTTAGAACATGGATATGTTGGGATATCACATTATCTCTTATTTAATTAATGCATCTATATACTTGGTAAAGGTGGAAGGCTTGGCCTTATGCCTGGTGTTTTGTTCCACTCTTGCCGCCCTAGTTTCCGTCATACCGGTGTTATGTTCCTTGATTTTGTGTTCCTTACGCGGTTGGGTGTTATGGGAACCCCTTGACAGTTCGCTTTGAATAAAACCCCTCCAGCAAGGCCCAACCTTCGTTTTACCATTTGCCTCACCACCACCTATACTTTTCCCTTGGGAGTCGCGCTCCCAAGGGTCATCTTTATTTTAACCCCCCAGGCCAGTGCTTCTCTAAGTGTTGGTCCAAACTAGAGCCCCTTGCAGCACCACCTCGGGGAAACTTGAGGGCTGCTTTTAGTTGTACGAATTGCTCATTCAGTGTTGCCCTGTGAACGAGATATGTGCAGCTCCTATCGGGATGTCGACACATCGGGCGGCTTTGCTGGTCTTGTTTTACCATTGTCAAAATGTCTTGAAACTGGGATTCTGAGTCTGATCGGGTCTTCCTGGGAGAAGGAATATCCTTCATTGACCATGAGAGCTTGTGATGTGCTAAGTTGGGACACCCCTGCAGGTGAAGGAGTCCTGGATTAGGGGGTCTCCGGACAGCCGGATTATATCCTTTGGCCGGACTATTGGACTATGAAGATACAAGATTGAAGAACTCGTCTCGTGTCCAGATGGGACTCTACTTGGCGTGGAAGGCAAGCTAGGCAATACGGATATGTATATCTCCTCCTTTGTAACCGACCTTGTGTAACCCTAGCTCTCTCCGGTGTCTATATAAACCGGAGGGTTTTAGTCCGTAGGACATAATAATATACAATCATACCATAGGCTAGCTTCTAGGGTTTAGGCTCTCTGATCTCATGGTAGATCTACTCTAGTACTACCCATATCATCAATATTAATCAAGCAGTATGTAGGGTTTTACCTCCATCAAGAGGGCCCGAACCTGGGTAAAACATCGTGTTCCCTGCCTCCTATTACCATCCGCCTTAGATGCACAGTTCGGGACCCCCTACCCGAGATCCGCCGGTTTTGACACCGAGATTGGTGCTTTCATTGAGAGTTCCTCTGTGTCGTCGCCGTTAGGCTTGATGGCTCCTACTATCATCGATAGCAATGCAGTCCAGGGTGAGACTTTTCTCCCCGGACAGATCTTTGTGTTCGGCGGCTTCATGCTGCGGGCCAACTCGCTTGGCCATCTGGAGCAGATCGAAAGTTGCGCCCCTGGCCACCAGGTCAGGTTTGTAAGCTTAAACTACACGGCCGATATCCGCGGAGACTTGATCCTCGACGGATTTGATCCCCTGCCTTGTGCGTCACGCTGTCACGATGAGTACGATTTAGCTCTGCCATCGGACAGTGTCCAAGAAATCACACCGGTAGCTGCTTCGACCCTTAATTCAGAGCCAGTTGCGCCTCCCATGGATGGGTGGATAGACCCCGCCACTGAGGCCGCATCCCCAACGGCGATCGAGCCGAATATCGATCTTACCCTTCACGAGAGCCGTGTTGTTAAACTGCCGGATACTTCTCCGGCCATGGACTCCGAACCGCGTGCGCCCATTCCTATCGAATACGGTTGGGCACCGATCATGGAGTTTACCTCCGCGGATATCTTTCAGCACTCGCCCTTCAGCGACATACTGAATTCATTAAAATCTCTCTCCTTATCAGCAGAGTACTGGCCGAAATATGACCGGCAGGATTGGGATGCGGATGACGAAGAAATTCGTCGCCCACCCACCACCCACTTAGTAGCCATTGTCGATGACTTAAGCAACATGCTCGACTGCGACTCCGAAGACATCCACGGTATGGATGACGACGCAGGAGATGAACAGGAACCACTGCCCACAGGGCACTGGACGCCCACTTCATCACATGACGTATACATGGTGGACACACCAAAAAAAGACGACGACAAGGAACAGAAGGACGCAACAAAGGGTTGTCCCCTCGAGAAGTAGTCAAAGCGGCGACGTAAGCGTCACTCCAAATCCTTCCTTGGCATAAACAACGATCATATAGACCCGGTGTTAGATCAGGGTGAACCATCGCCGGACCACAGCAACACGGACAATCAAACCGAACAACCCGACTCTGTCAAAGATAATAGTCTGGACGACATCACACCGGAAAGACACCCGGAGCAACAGAATGCCCATCAAAGGCTCGTTTCCACCGCGAGGAGTCTAAAAAAGAAGAAGCAAAGGCTCAAGGCTGCGCAAGACACACTCAGAATTAGATGGAGTAAAGTGCTCAACACAGCAGGGAAGTACGGCGGTAATCACCCCACCAAGAGCTACCCGAATTCAATGAGGAGGCCTTAGATCCCCCGCAACCAAAAATTAAAACGGCCATCTGGCCGGATAGACGACCTCACGGCCAACATAGAGCGGCAAACAACGCCGCACGTAAGCCAATACGCGATCCACGCGAGGGCTCGCATCAAAAGGACGGCGCAACCAGATCCATCTATGGACCACGCAAGCACGCTCCAGCATACGATGCAACACAACAAATTCCGAACAACACGGTACACCCAGATACAGGGGTGCCGCACACCCCCTATGTTTCACCGATGAGGTGCTAGACCATGAATTGCCAGAGGGATTCAAACCCATAAACATAGAGGCATACGACGGAACAACAGACCCAGGGGTCTGGATTGAGGACTATATCCTCCATATCCATATGGCTCGAGGAGATGATCTCCACGCCATTAAGTATTTACCCCTCAAACTCAAAGGGCCAGCTCGGCACTGGCTTAAAAGCCTCCCCGAAAGCTCCATTGGAAGCTGGGAAGAGCTTGAAGACACTTTTCGGGAAAATTTTGAAGGGACTTATGTCCGATCTCCAAACGCGGACGATTTAAGTCATATAACTCAACAACCCGGATAGTCAGCCCGAAAGCTTTGGAACAGGTTTCTTACTAAAAAGAACCAAATAGTCGACTGTCCGGACGCCAAAGCCTTGGCAGCTTTTAAGCATAGCGTCCGCGACGAATGGCTTGCCAGACACCTCGGCCAAGAAAAGCCGAGAACAATGGCAGCATTAACAAGCCTCATGACCTGCTTTTGCGTGGGTGAGGACAGCTGGCTAGCCAGCTGCAGCACCAGCAACCCAAGTACATACGAAGTTAGAGATGGAAATGGAAAATCACGACGCAGTAAAAATAATACGCGCCGGAATAAAGAAGACAGCCCGAAGAGCACGGCAGTAAATGCCGGATTCAGAAGCTCTCGGCCAGGTCAGCAAAAGCCGCCCTGTAAAGGCAGCAGAGACGAACTGTCCAGCTTAAACAAAATTATGGACCAAATATGTCAGATCCATAGCACCCCTGGTAAACCCGCTAATCATACCCATAGAGAATGTTGGGTCTTCAAGCAGTCCGGCAAGCTCAACGCCGTACACAAGGGGTAGGATACACCAAGTGAAGACGAGGATGAGCCTCTCAAGCAAGAAACTGGGGAACAAAAGGAATTTCCACCAGAAGTCAAAACAGTGAACGTGTTACACGTGATCAAGGGGAGAAACAAAGAGGCACTCCCAGAGAAATATACCCAATGGCCTATCACCGCGGAGTCCTGCCACTGGTCGTCTCAACCGATCACTTTCGACCATCGGGATTACCCAGCAAGTATCCGGCGTGCAGGATGGGCTGCCTTGGTATTAGACCCAATAATTAACGGATACCATTTCACACGAGTCCTGATGGACGGTGGCAGCAGTCTGAACCTGATATATCAGGACACAATCCGCAAAATGGGGATAGACCCAACGAAAATTTGCCACAGCAATACTACCTTTAAAGGAGTAACGCCAGGCCCAGGGGCTCATAGCACGAGCTCCCTGCTACTAGAGGTTATATTCGGCTTCCCTGATAACTTCCGTAGCGAAAATTTAACATTCCACATTGCTCCGTTCCAAAGTGGCTATCAAGCACTACTTGGACGCGAAGCTTTTGCTCGCTTTAATGCAATACCGCATTACGCTTCCCTCACACTTAAGATGCCCGGTCCACGTGGCATCATTACAATAAATGGAAATATTGAGTGATCCTTGCGCGCCGAAGAGAGTGCGACTGCCTTGGCAGCCGCACACTAAAAACGGCCACACCAACTAAAGCATTTGATAGGTAGTCAAGACCACGGACACGGTTAGATGACTCCGGCGCAGCTATATGTAATTCACACAGGTTTGATAGGCCACACCCCTATTACAAATACAAGGGGCTCAACGCGCGCAGACAAGTGGCAATTTTTACTCATCTTGAATTGTACATGGTTTCTTTAAACCTACCATTTTGCACGACAACTTTTCGCCTAAGTTTCTCTCTTTTACAGATGACCATCGTGCTACACCCGTCCAGGATACAGCACAACGAAGACACAGGCGCAGACGTGCAGCAGGGACCCGTTCCAAGGATTCTTTTTAGATTAAGACCCCACGTAAACCTTTTTTACTGTCTCTTGTTGATACACATCCCTCGGATTCTTTGTACAATTGAGAAGGATGCTGGCGTCTTGGCATGTGGCCACGTCAGAATAATGCACATACCTGGACACCAGGGGCTTCTTACAAAGGGCACTATTTAGGCCCGGTTTATACCATAAAGACCGAATACCTTAGGGAGTGTTTAGCGTCACGAGTTTGGCCTTATATGCATCAGCTCCGAATCATGTCTTTGGTCAAATGTTGGGTTTGCCCGGCTCCTATGTTTTGCTGCCTTACGTTCCGCTCTATCGGCTAAGGCGGCACTAGGAGAACTGATGCGATTGTGCCCTGGTTCATCCGGACGAGCACCTCAGTAGAGAAAGCCGAAACATGACTGTCATGATATAGCGTGAGATTGGTCAAACACTCGATGACCTATCGGAATGTTAGAATTCCTCCGCGTTAACGAAGGGTCGTTTCCCGGCCAGGCATGTACGCACCCCAAATTCGGATGAGTGCGGAGCCACCAGGGGCTATATAGAAGCCCCACTGTCAAACTCCTATGGCTAAGTGAAAGTGTTAAAGCATTATAGTCCAGTTGCCTAGTTCGCTGCGCCATCACCTCCTTATTAGGACCAAGACGTTGTATTAAGTGTGAATACGCGTCTTCTGCAAACACCCCCGCATTATATGCGTGGGGGTTGAAGCCAACGACTACAATCTTTCAGGTTATACGCATGTATACATAAACGGCTGCACAGGAGGCATCATATTACTTTCGGGCAAAAGTATAAATACAGCCTTGATAAATTTCATGAAAACATTGTTTTTACAATGGGACTACGTGTCACTCAAACATAATATTCTTCGAGCACCGGGCCTCTATCAAATGAGCACCCTCAAGAACTACTTCAAAATAGTGCTCGGCAGCCACTCGGCCTATGGCCGAACCCTGCGCCACAACAGTGGTAGCATCCATCTCCGCCCAGTATGCTTTGACACGGGCAAGGGCCATCCGCGAGCCTTCTATATACGCTGCCCCCTTTGTCACATTGATGCGCGACACCGCTCCAAGGAACTATTGCATTAAGCTGAAATAGCTGTTCGGCTTCGGTTTTTTCGGCCAGAGATGATCTACGACGGACCTTATGGCGAGTCCGGACAATCTATTGAGTTCGGCCCATTCGGCTAGCCGACTAGTCAAGGAAAGCGGACGCTCTGGAACGTTAAATTGCGACCAGAATAGCTTGTCCACTTCACGATCTGTCTGATATCGGAAGTACTCGGCCGCATCGACATCACTTACCGTCAAATCCAGATATGCGTCTGCCGAACTCCACAGCCGGTCCAGAGGGGCATACCGCGGATCTCCGAACTTCCTCCGTAGCAAAAAGGGCTTCCCTGCCACAATATCACCAGCTTCAGCAGCTCTTCCTTCTTTGCCCTCATGACAGAGCAGGTGTCTTTGGCCTCCATCGTGACCTTTCCGAGGTTCGTCGCCTTCGCTTGGTTTTCTTCTTCAAGGAACCGGCAATGGTCGGCAGTGTCTTTTAACTTTTCAGCCATCTTGGCCATCTTTTCTTTGCTCTCGCAATGCGCGGCCTTCTCGGCTCTTAACTCTTCGGCCACCTTTAAAGCGGCCGCATTACTAATCCTTGTTTGTTCGTTGGCTCGGGCAAGTTCCGCCCGAAGGGTCTCCACGGCGGCAGTTCCATCTGCAGTCACAACATATTAAAGATACTGACATCATTCTGCTCTTACTATGTGACATTGACTGGAAAAAACATTACTTACCCTGTGCCTCGTCAAGCCGCTTGTGAACAAGCTTGATGTCGGCATCTGCCGCATCCAGTTGCCGCTTTAGTTCGGCAAACTCATCAGTCCGGCCAGCCACCGGAGCTCCCACCACCTGCACATAAAGCGGTATGATTATTACCTAGGACTACGATCCTCTGTTCGCTGCTGTTCTCGACGACGACCAGAGTCTTAGGGGCTACTATCTACACAGGGCACACCTAAAAATGTGCGGTATTATCAAAAAGTATATCATTTCATGTACCTCAAAGCCCGTCAGTAGACTCATAAAGGCTTCATGCAATCCGCTTTCGGTGGACGAAATTCTTTACATCACTATACCCATCAATGTACGGTGTTCTTCTGAGATGGCCGCTCGCCCCAACAGCTCCCTCAGTACGTCCGACCGCATACCAGACGGTGCCGGACACTTTTGTTTGCTCTCTTCCAGAGCTGGACGCTGGGGACTTCGGGTGACTATAGGATTATCTTCTGGCCACACCGGATCCGGAGAGGCCCTCCGCGACGACACTTCAAGGTCGCCCGCTTCTTGAGCGGGGGAGTCCGGGGGAGGCGTTTCGCTCTCCATCATCTCCGGAAGAAGATCCCCCCAAGACAAGCTCTGCTGAGAAGGGCTAAGATCTGAACTGCAAGATAAACGCTTCGGTTATTTCCCTCAGAGGTAAGGTAGTATATCTCCACTATGAAAGTACTTTTTGATTACTTACAGCTCGTTGGAGGGCTGATCCTCGCGCGGACTTTGTGCGGCAAAAGCACCCTCCAAGGCAGGACCCTCCGGTGGAGACTTCTTCTCCCATTTGGAAGCCTCGGTTTCTGGATCTTCAGAGGCAGTCCTCTTCCTTCCCCGAAGCGAGAGAAGGTCAGATTCTTCCCCTTGGTTTTCCTCCTTCATGGAGGCGCTCATTCCCTCGGTTGGAATTGGTAGCGATGGGGGCCCGCTTTCAACCTCATTATTCCCCCCCTTTATCCTCCTTTGAGGGCTACGGGCAAGGTGCTAGCTCGAGCATCTTTTCCAGTACCGGATTCTCCAAACCCTCAGGAAGGGGGGCTGAACACCGAATCATCTTCGCCTTGTTAACCAGTCCTGGTCAAAGAGTGATTTCTCAGAATGACGTCATGGTAAATGAAAGACGATGTGTTCAGCTAAAGGATTACTTACTTGGTCGGCGGTACGGTTGCTGCTCAGGCCCACGTCCTCGGTAGCATCCGGACACTCTATTTGGGTTCCGAAGAATGATTTGTACATCTCCTCGTGCGTTAGGCCGAGGAAATTCTGAATAGTGCATGGCCCTTCTGGGTTGAACTCCCACATGCGGAGGGGCTGGCGTTTGCAAGGCTGGACTCGACGAACCAGCATGACTTGCACCACCGTAACCAGACTGAAATCTCCTTCAAAGAGATCTTGAATGTGGCTCTGCAGTATAGGCACGTCCTTGGCTGGACCCCAGCTCAGTCCTCTGCTAATCCATGGCATCAGTTGTGGTGGAGGGCCTGAGCGGAAAGTAGGGGCAGCCACCCACTTGGCACTTCTGGGAGCTGTGATGTAAAACCACTCCCATTGCCATAATCCGGACACCTCTAGAAAGGAACCTTTTGGCCACGGAGCTCCTGCTATCTTGCTTATTAATGCGCCTCTGCACGCTGCATACTGCCCCTCGACCATCTTCGGCTTCACATCAAAGGTCTTGAGCCACAGACCGAAGTGAGGGGTAATGCGGAGGAAGGCCTCACACACGACAATGAATGCCGAGATATGGAGAAGGGATTACGGGGCTAGATCATGGATATCTAGCCCGTAATAGAACATCAAACCCCTAACAAAGGGATCTAGGGTGAGGCCTAGGCCTCGAAGGAAGTGGGAGATGAACACAACGTTCTCGTTGGGTTCGGGAGTAGTGACGACCTGCCCTTGGGCAGGCAGCCGATGCAAAACCTCGACGGTCAGGTATCTGGCATCCCTCAACTTCTTGATATCCTCTTCCGTAACGGAGGAGGGCACCCACCGGCCTTGAAGGCTAGATCCGGACATGATTGAAGGTCCGAAGCACATGACCTGGGCTTTGGGTGTTAGAACTCGAGGCGGGGGAAGGATTCGATTGAGCACGGGAGGAAAAAAAGTAAAAGCCTTGTCCCTTTATAAAGAGGGTGAATATCAAGCGTCCTCTCCGTAGCCATTTGGGACTTGCCTATAATTTAGGAATCCTAGACACGGTTGGGTTACCCACAACCGTATTGATGAGAATCCCGTAATTAGGGGAACACGATCTCTGCTTCAACAAGACGTGTCAAGAAACCGCCTCGCGTTATGTGTGGAGCTGGTTATAGAAAAATGGTTCGAATAATCACCGAGCCATGGCATGATGTCATGTTGCCAAAACGTGTCAGCAGATTAAGATTTGTGGAAATATTATTCTCTCTATGGTGGTATGTGGAATTTATTTTGCAGGGTCGGACACTATCCTGGTATTCAAACTCTTCTGTGATATGTTCGGAGGAGGAACCCACATTGCAATGCCGAAGACAACATTACGCGCCAGACTCGTCGTCATTGAAGCCTGGTTCAGGGGCTACTGAGGGAGTCCTGGATTAGGGGGTCTCGGGACAGCCGGATTATATCCTTTGGCCGGACTGTTGGACTATGAAGATAAAAGATTGAAGACTTCGTCTCGTGTCCAGATGGGACTCTACTTGGCGTGGAAGGCAAGCTAGGCAATACGGATATGTATATCTCCTCCTTTGTAACCGACCTTGTGTAACCCTAGCCCTCTCCGGTGTCTATATAAACCGGAGGGTTTTAGTCCGTAGGACATAATAATATACAATCATACCATAGGCTAGCTTCTAGGGTTTAGCCTCTCTGAACTCGTGGTAGATCTACTCTTGTACTACCCATATCATAAATATTAATCAAGCAGGACGTAGGGTTTTACCTCCATCAAGAGGGCCCGAACCTGGGTAAAACATCGTGTTCCCTGCCTCCTGTTACCATCCGCCTTAGACGCACAGTTCAGGACCCCCTACCCGAGATTCGCCGGTTTTGACACCGACAGCAGGGTTTTGAACTTTCAAAAGCCGTGCCCGCGGTTGTGTGGTAGATGGGAATTTGTTAATATCCGGTTGTAGAGAACTTGACACTTAACTTAATTAAAATGAATCAACCGCGTATGTAGCCGTGATCGTCTCTTCTCGTCGGAGTCCAGGAAGTGAACACGATTCTTGTGTTATGCTTGAACGTAAGTAGTTTTAGGATCACTTCTTGATCACTTCTAGTTCACGACCGCTCTCTTTTGCGTATGTTAGCCACCATATATGCTTAGTGCTTGCTGCAGCTCCACCTCATTACCCTATCCTACCCATAACCTTAAATAGTCTTGATCTCGCGGGTGTGAGATTGCTGAGTCCCCGTGACTCACAGATACTTCCAAACAGTTGCAGGTGTCATTTATGTCAGTGCAGGTGACGCAACCAAGCTCAGGTGGGAGCTCGATGAAGATGTTTTCATTGTTTTGTTTCTTTTCCTGTTGATCAGTAGTGGAGACCAGTTGGGACGATTGGGGATCTAGCATTTGGGGTTGTCTTCTTTTGTTTTGGTTCCGTAGTCAGACCTTGATTGTATTCTGGATGATGTATGCTTAACTTGTATTTGTGTGAAGTGGCGATTGTAAGCCAACTCTTTATCTCTTTCTTATTCAGTACATGGTATTGTGTGAAGATTACCCCTCTTGCGACAAACCTACCATGCGGCTATGCCTCTAAGTCGTCCCCCGACACGTGGGAGATATAGCCGCATTGTGGGAGACACGTCCCTTCGGCCAATCCGAAGCCGCCACATCAGCACCGCCGCCTTCCTGCTCCACTCGCGTGCCGCCACATCGCCTGCTCTCTCTCTCCGCCGCGCTGGCCCGGCCGCCGCCGCCACGAGCCCGTAGGCACCCCTGCCTCCCAGATCCGGCTCGCCACTGCCGCCCCGCTCCGGCCGCCGCCATGTCGCACCCTCTGCCCCTGCCTCATGCTATGTGCCACCGCCGCTCC